>NC_133820.1:75650341-75804538 GCF_047830755.1 Zonotrichia albicollis
TGAGATGAAGCCAAATGGCTCCAAAGTCCTTTCAATACTTCAACTTTGAGATCTATTCAGTTACCAAAATCTCCTTCTCTGATGCTATTTAAAATGGCCAAGGGTACTAAGAAAGGCTAAACAGCATGGAAGATGTTCAGGGGGCTTAAAGAAGGCACATTTTAAAGCATTTTAAAAGACAAGAGATGATAACAATCAGGCAAGTAAAGTGTGTCCTAAGAGGAACAGCTGAGATGGGTTCCAAAGAAATTCATATGGCACCTGTGAGTTTCATAGTGCTCTGTCTGGAGCTGGGTTAACTGATAAGTCCATGAATCATTTGAACTTGATGCTTTTTTTAAAAGCAGATACTTGCAATTTTCATCCTGATTTTACTGTAATTAATGATCCCTTTGAACTTATCTGTAGCTTATGAAGGATCCATAATCAGTTCACAAACTGCCTGGTGGAAAATTCCATGGCAACTGTCCAGTGAGTCCATAATGTTATTTAATGCTTTTCTGGCAAAGGGCCACCAGAAATCTTCATCAGATAAAGATGACCACGTTCATAGGAATTTTATCAGTTGCACAAACATAATAGGTGCCAACATACTTAAAACTCTAAAGTTATAAGAGTATAGTTCTCTAAGACAACATTTTTATACCAAACTAAATGTGGGGTTTTTTGCTTTACCTAAAGCTGTTTCCCAGGCAACACAGGAAACTCATATTCTGCAACTTATTAGACAGTTCCAAAAGAAACTCTGTGCAACCCTCTTTGTAAAGCAAGAGGAAGACAAAGCAAAAAAACCCCAAAACCATAAGTATATTTTTCTGAATTGAGATATTTCGCCTCAAAGCTTAGTAAGAACAATGTTTGAAAGCCCCTACTTTTGCATCTGATGTAAAGAGAGAATTAATAGGAAAAAGAATATAGAAAAAGGATATAGAACCCAGCAGATGCTTTACTTTCCAACAACTATAAATTGCACTTTCTTTTTGGCATTGGAAAGTCATTTGTAGATTGGCAGCCTTCCTGGTGCTCAGATGCCATGAAAATTCCTACTGTTACTTAAATACGATATCAGGGCAGTTGACATAACTTTCAAATACTAACTAATGATTTTGATTTAAATTGCCAACTTTCTATGTCTACATGTAGATATCAAAGGTAGTTTTGAAGCAAATGTCATTATGCTTAGAATGCATAATTATTAGTAGTATTATTGATGTTCATTTAAAAAAGTTAAATAATCAAAATATGTAATGAACATAATCCACTTACAATAAATCCACATCATAGAAACATTTACAGAACGAAATTGCACTGATTAGGGACACCTGAAAAATTCATATGATCTAACTGCCTGTGGTACAAAAGAATTCTCTTTCAGGTTTCTGTTTGTATGGTAAGCTTGGTCGAAAAAAAGATGTATACAGAACCTGAGCCAGTTCCTTAACCAGAAGCTTCAAGTTGATTTCCTCTGAGATATGCACGGTATAAGGAGGTGGCAGATACAACACAAAAACCATGGGAGTCCTGTGAAACAGCAGCTAGTGACTGTTGGGGATACTTTCGGCCATTCAAGAGGTTAATTTGTTTTCTAAAGGAAATAAAACCTCTTTGCCTGCTGCTCATCCCATGTGTACAATTTGCCTTTATTTGGGGAACTGGAAGATGAAACATAGCTGTCAGCTAAGTGGGAGGAGTTACGCCTTAGATACATTTCAACAGAATCTGATATTTCATCTGCTTATGTCAGGTATTCTTGTATTTCTCTTTTTCAATTTTACAAGGATATTGTTGTGAATATTACTTTTTATCTGGATTCATAGAAAAGGATTATTTGCAAAAATTTACATCAGAAAAAGCTGTGCTCTACACTAGATTTCAAACACAAAACAACACTATTTGATTTATTTTAAGGTAAAAATAAACAACAAAGTATTTGAGTCATCAGAATGCAGGAGGTCTCTGTAAGTTGGGGTTGTGGGAAGCAAATAAGTAAATTTCATCAGAAATATAAACACCATCAGGTAAACAAGAATTTATTTTCACATATAAAATGTCAAAATGTTGAAATTTATTTTCATTTTACACCAGGAAAAAATGGAAATTTATCACTAAGCAAATAATTGCTGCAAAGACACTGAGTACTTGCTTGACTTTAGGAGGAGCCAAACTTCATTTTTGCTTTAAATAACTTAGTGTAGACATTAAAATTTTGCTCACTCCTGAGATGATTAACTGAACCACTAAGCCCGTGGTCTATACTTTGTAGTGGCCTTTTATAATTAATAATTTCACCCTAAAGCTTAGAAAATTTTATCATAACTCACATTTTCTCTGAAAACTTTTTACTTCAGAAAACAGATCTTGGTAAAAAAAAATAATACATCTTAACAAGCAAAAGCAGAGAAAGGTTAGAAAAAAGGTGAAAAAAATCTCTGGCAACATTTATTAGCAAGCAAGTAGAAATGTCTAGATGAGCAAAGCATCAAAACCTTTTCCTGAGTGATACTTCCGTGTATTCTGGTACAATTTGACTTTTACTGCAATACAGCTGTATTAGTCCCACTGGCTAACAAACTGCATAAGAATGACACCAACTGTGACCAAGCTGAGACACCCCAATTATCACAGTTCTACTTGACTAGGCTAAAGATACTAACTGCCCCCACCAGAGGAACAGATGATGCTTCTGTGATGTTCTTATCAGATGGTGCCTGATGAAAGTGCTTCCTCTGTGTGCCTCTTCAGTGTAAGGACTGTCTTTAGGATTCTACAGATAATAGATCCTTTATGAAGCTTAGATGTTGTTTTATGGAAGTGAAGAGCTGGCTGTTGCTGAGCGTGCAGAACTTGCTGAGAAAATTTAATAAATGTCACAAGACCTAATTTCATAACTGATTTGGATGGTACTGTTTCTTCTGGACTTCAAAAAACTTATTTTCTAAGCTCAAAGCTTCCCTGTGTTTGTATACACAATGAATAATCAGCAGCAGGAAGAGGAAGGCAAAACTGACAATGAAAATAAACTTGCATTGCTGTATTCTCACACATTTGGAACCTGAATATGCTATGATAGTGCTAAAGATGGGTCTCGCTTGAAAACATAAATAAACATGCACAAACATACTGGCTTGGTTTATAAATTTTGGATTTTCAAATTTCTGTGCATTATTTCTAGCTCCTTTTCATGTTCTATAGTTTTTGGGCCTTTTTCCTTATTTTATAGGGGCACTGTGCTAGAACTGAAAAAATATTCATGAATATGTTACATGGGCATGTGCTATGCATATTTGTAATTTAGAGAGACCATGATTTTCCCCAGTTCATTGATGAAGACTACACTTGATAGTGTCTATTAAGTGCCACTCAGATGTCAGTATTTTAACCAGCTTTTTCATTGCTGAAGCAGATTACTTTGTCTTTATTTCAACCAGCCCTTTTACCCAGGAAAATTCCTTGCTCAATATAACTATCAATACTATCTAGATCACCTGAAATAGAGATAATGTACATGATTTTCAGCCTAATGCAAAGTAACTCTAAACCAGATAGATGTAGAAAACTTAGCCAAAGCTATGATAAAAACCATGCAAAATCATCAATTAATTATACTTTCAATTTTGTCAAATTACAAAAAGAAATGCACAACTCATAATTTTTTAACTTACTCGAATGTTTCATCAAAGTCTTTTTAGGAATAAATGTACTAATTCAAGTTGTAAGATTAATTTGTAGATAAACAGTAAGAAAAGAAATTAATTAATCTGAGGCTGTTTGGGACATAATTAAGAGATTATTAATGAAATTACATGTTATGATACTAAGCCTTTTCACTAAGTGTAATGTAACTTTAATTAATACTTTTGACTTGAAAATGAGTAGCATCATCAATATCATGGATGATAACAGTGTTGAAAAGACACGTTAAAAATTAATGACAGAAGAAAACTTCATCCTACAAGACTTCCAAGTAGTTTTTATTCAAATTTACTAAATTCTCAGTATGTCAAAGCCTTAAAGAGTATACATGTGGTGAAAAATGGGAATGACATCAGGTATCCTTATTGATTCTGGCAAGTTACTCTACTTTAGCTCCAAACACAGAGCTAAAGGGGGGAAACCTAATCAGAATTACTGTCAAATTGAAGAAATGCATGATTCTAAGCAAGGGAATATGGCTACAGATTTCTCCACATAACAGACCTAGTTTTGTGTATTCTGAAAACTCATAACACTTGTGTCTTTCATGAAAATACATAGAAAAACCTGAATTAAGAAACCAATTAGTCTGGTGAACTTTTCTACCACAGTATTAAAGGGCTTTACTTTTACTATGCCTTAACTCTTTTTTTTGTCATTCCTGCTACTAGCAATCTGTGGCAGATAACAGGTAAGAATAACAATTGGATAATAGGAATGATAACTATATTCTTATCACTTCTATTCTACTCAGCTGGCCTTGATGCTTTTTGTCAAAGGAAACTTGAATTGAGCTCACAGACTGGCACTGCTAATTCTGTTGCTCTGTAAAACCTCATCAGCTATCTTTCAACTACTGACTGGAGTAGAGTTTTCTCATTTTCACCGGTTTGTGCAAGAACAGAAAGAACTTGAAACTCTGTAACCTTTGAAATCAACTGGATAAATGTTCTAGCCTTCCAGGTCTGGGCTAATGAGCATCAGTGGGAATTAAATTAAAATTGTGGGGTATACAACGCTTGCTTTCCTTCTTAAAGTACAGAAAAAAAGATGTATTAACTAGACTTCTCTTTCCTTTCATAATAAAAGTAGAATTGGGGAATGTATCTGACAGAAGGAAAGAGCATGAACAGAAAGAATTTCAAAGTAAATAAAATGTGGCCTACATATCTCCTCAAAAGTAGTATTAATATTGTTTTCAACCGTTAAATTAGGTGATATTTTGAGGAAAAAATGTAGTCAGACTTTCAAGTCATTGAAACTAAATTTTCATTTATATAGAATACTGGAAAAGGAAAAAAAATCCTAAAATGATCATTCAGATTATAGGTAATGCCTGTGTAACAACATTTAATGAGATTTTGCTAAGTAGCAGGTCTGAAGAAGTATTTTATTATTTAAAATATTTATGACAAACTCTGATAAGATAGTGCTAAAGTTTGAAATTAGCACTTTAACCCATATACTAAGAAACTAACTTATTTATAAATTCTCAGAAAATTCTATCTGTACTTAAAATCTCAAATAGCAAATCCTGGTTTTAAACAGTATAATTTTTTGGGAGTATATAATGTACTACAAATGTAACCAGTGCATTTGTTCTTCAGGTGTAAAACTCTCCTTCATTGTGAAGCAGCTGTCAGTGTCTTCCTTCTCTCTTTCCTTCCTTTGTTTCATTGATCAGGAATGGGCTCAGAGGAGGGGTAGAAGAAAACAAAACATAGTGCATTGATTTACATTTAGAAAACCTTATATTATTCTATCTAAGTTTGACATAAGATCTTTCATGGAACCCACTATTCTCATTTCTGAACAAACCACATAATAAAATAAAGAACACACTTACAATGTCTGTAAACTGCAGTGCTACCCACATTTCACTGAGAGTATCCAGCAAAGGATGCTTAGAGATAAAGAAATAGACAACATTTATAATTTTGATTCCCTGAAACATTCACCTCCTCTTTAGCTTAAAAATAAAATAAAATAAAAAAACCCCCCAAAAAACAAAAAACCCCTTTTATTTTAAATTCTTTCTTAATTGATATATTTACAATATTAAATTTTATAGTCTTTCTCGCACCCTCTAGTCTCTCTTTTTCAGTTACATGTAAAAAGCGCATGGGTGGCAAATTGACTGAACATAGACACAAAATTTTATGCAGAGCTGAGTTCCTTCCAATCATATTTAAACAGCCCACTCCTACTCCCACAAGCCTTCACCCTTTATTTTCACCAGTCAGCTGTCATCTAATGAAAATATAATTAACAGAAAAATATGAAAACAGCGCACACTAGAGAGTAAAGGACTCAAGCATAACCTGGAATTGTGCCATATCTGATGTTTAGCCCACACATACAGAGATTGTGTTACTGGGGTACTTATACAGTAGAGTGATTAAATTATAATATTTCATAACCTGGGGAGGAACAAGGTGGGGGTGCAGGGGAGGGAAGAAAAAGAAAAAATCCTTCTGTTCCTCTAGGGGTGCTCCTGGTTTGATACATTGGTTTAAGACTGACAAAGACATTTTCAACTACAATAGACAAAATTGATAATGCTGCCATTAATGCCCTCTTCCTTGCCTGAAATAATAAAATGAATTAAATAATAGTGTATATTATGACTCTGAATACATATCATGCACAAATAATGAGTTATTACCTTAGCTCAGTTATTACCTGTGATGAGAAATATTCATCACAGAGATACATAATCTTTTGTCTTAAATAGTGCATCTTAAAATGAGAAAGGAAAGCAAATACTTGATATTATTTGCAGAACTACTTGGGGGAAAAAAAAGGAACTTTCAAAGTTTTCCACGAGGCGTCACCAAAGTCTTTACGCAAGTTTTCATAACAGGCAGAAGACGTAAAATCTAAGTGATGTACTTTGTTTATTATGAAAACACTTTGTGTCAAAGTGGGGATGTTTGATGTTTAATTGATATAGAAAGTCAGACTTCTTAAAGGAACCACTAGTATTGTGCTTGTACTCTGAATAACATGGATTTAGTCACTGGCAAGGTGTTTTGGATGTGCATAATCTGCACGTTACATTTCAATTAGCAAAATTCTATGACAAATACATGTTGTAAATAGCTCCTGAGCAGCTGTATCTCAAATATGAAATATGTCACCCACCACTTTTTTCATTGGTTGAAGAAAAAAGGATGAAAAGAAAGGCCTTTGAAGACTGAGAATTTCAAGGTTTTAAAAGCCAGACAAGGGTGTGATTTGGGCCAGATAACAGGGGAAGAGTAGCCTGTGAAAAAATAACAATTTGTTATTCTGTGCTATGAACATATTGTAATATGCAGTGCATCTCTTATCTAACTGAAGGAGTTTAATGGCATCTTAGGTGTTCTTATCTTAAAATTATGTTCTAAGATAAAAATTTGGTTTTCCCACCTCCATTAGATCAGAAGGAAAAGATAAAAGCTATTCCCATTTCTCCACTCTTTTTCAGAAATTTTCAGTAAGCATCAGCATAGTCTTCAATGATTTTTATTGCTATTACATCAAGCGATAAACAAATGGTTCCTATAAAAGCAGGATATTAAAGGGAAGCTTTTACCTCAGCATGCAGAAACATCACAACAAATAAAATATACTGGATTGAATGAAAAAGGTATTTAGGCATCCATTTAATGTGTGTAATTGAATTCATTCAAGTTCAGATGCTAAGCCTTCACACTTTTGATTAGTTGTTGCAGTGATTGTTTCTAAATGTAAGTGTACTTAAATACCCTAAAAAATCCAGTAAATCCTCACGTCCTTTAGATATTAAAAAAAAAAATTCAGCTCTTAAATATAAATGTTACTCCACAATCCTGAAAAGTCACCAACCTCTTTACTCCTTCAGAAAAGCAAGCTCTTGTTTTAACTGTGAACATGGAAATTTGCAAGTATCTGTCAGTTTATCCATGTCTAAAAAAAAACAAAACAACAAAACAAACTCTGATCTATCACACACATCTTCTTCTTGCATATACCATTTCAATGGGTTTTCTTGGGGGGTTTGGGGGTTTTTTGCTTTTTTTTAAAAAATTATTATTACTGTTTCTTGTGTGTTTTCTTCACAGTTTGCTTGATTTAATTTGGTCTGGTTTGGTTTAGATTGAGAGTTTTAGGTAAAAATCTATCTAGTTTTAAACTTTTTGAACCTTTGGGTAAGAAGGTAATTTTGCTTCTTTCTTATTTTTACTTTCTTCTGGATCAATAATCCTTCATCCAGGACTTCAAGTGAAATCCTCCTTTTAACTACTAAAGTTACAGTGGAAATATCATATCTGAACACAAAGAGCCCCTTGGGAATTGTCATGGTTCGAGCCTGGCACAGAGCCAGTGCCCCCATGAAAATGCCCTCACCCTGGTGTCTGCTGTGAGATGTGACCAGGAATAAGCAAAACAGGCTCCAGCTTAAACATAAAGAACACTTTATTACCTAAACTACAGGAAAATAGGGAAAAACTATAAGGAAAAGGAAAAACAAAAATTGAAAACCTTACAAAAAAACCATTTTCCTCCTCCCCACTACCTGAATTTCCCAATCCGATACATTCTCCTAAATCACCAACTGCCCAGCCTGGCACCACACTTTAGTATACTCAAACTTCAATTCATGAAGAGGAGAGGAGTCCTTCTTGTTCCATAGGCTTCCCCTGGAAACACGCTGAAACCTCGTGTGCTTCCATGTCACTCGGCACCGCCCGGAAAAACGTCCTTTTGCCGCTTGTGACATCTTCCTTCCATGCCCAGTGCTCGCACCACCGTGCATGGACCAGAACTGCTTTTAGGGTTGTCTTTTAAGGATGCCTTGTCTCACTCCAAAAAGGCACAGTCTCTGCTTTGAGACATCTGTCCCCCCCATATTTTTCCAACCCCCTGGGGCCGGAGGGTCCCCACGATGAACCCTCCTGGTTCTGAGGCACTGCCTTCCCCTAAGTGCAGTCTCTGTGTCACAGGAACAAACTGAGTCCATGGCCACAAGAAAAGTCCAGCCACAAGGCCACTCCAAGCATCTCTCTCTTCACTCAGCCAGTCTTCTCTACGTCCTTCAGGCCAGGTCCTTGTCTCATCTCATCTCCTATCTCCCTTTTTATTCAGCTTCAAGGAGGATTAGCATTTTTGCAAGGCCCCAATCATGAAAGAAAGGGGTTAAAACTTTCAGTCTCTGTCTGTCCCGGAGCTGCGGCACTCCCACACACGCTGCCGCTCCGGCCGGGCACTCTTCCCCCCCCTCCTTCTCCTCCTGGGCCGGCTGCTATCACATTCGGTGTCGCTGGCTCTCCTCTCTCCCTCCTGGGGAGGGGGGGGGAATGTCTGCCCGATGTCTCTTGGGGCTCCTCCACCCTTCCATCCTCGAGGGCCTTCTCACCCCCATCTCTGTCCAGGCCCCGGGCCTACCGCATGGCTGCCCCTCCCCCTCCCAGCAGCAGCGGCTGGACAGGGGAGGGAGATCCGACCTCTTCTCCTCGATGTCCCAAGAGAGCCTGCCAGGGCCAGAGCTCTGCTTTTTAACCCCTGTGTATTCTCGGAGGTGTGTCCAAACCCCACTGGCTACACCAGGTGCCAGTATCAAACTCTCGAACATCCATTGGTTTGACCACAGCATCCCAGAATTCCCACTTCTTCCTGGTCAAACCACCACAGGAATGCAAACAGATTCTTAGTTTCTCATTATCTCTTTATTTTCTTGCTTGACTGATTTTGTCCATGCATGCATGGTAGTAAGAAATGAGAAAGATCTTTCAGAGTTTGTTCAATCCTTTATTCAATATACAGAAAACTTACACACAAAACCACTTCGACAGAGCTAAGAATTACTAAACCTACAGGTTATAAGATTCTTTTAAACATTTTTTTAAAGAGTCTACATGATCTGTGCATCTATCCAGTACTGCATTTATCATGGCTAAAAATTTCTACCCTGCAGGAAGGTGTTCACACCATTTAGTACATAAATAAAAATAAAAGGTTTATGAGAGCTTAAGAATGTAGCTATTTTTGAAAAATAATTTTTACATCTCTAGTAACTAGGACATAATTCTTTCAGCGGGTGTTGGGTTATCTTTCACAATAAAGTTCAGGACAGACCATTAAAGTAATCTAAATCTTATCTGCTACACCAAAGGCATAGGAAACCAGGAAAAGGGACGTAGCAGGTAGGTCAGGAGGGTATAGTATGAACCCACAGTTTAATAGTATCAAAGGCAGAAATGTTTCTGAGGGAGTCCAAAGATTAATTCTCTCTATCTCTGTATGTACTATTAAATTTTATTTTGTAGAGTATCCTGAGTAGGGGGAGACGCCCATTAGGATCATGGAGCCCAACTCCTGACCTGCACAGGACATCCCAGAAATCACACCACGTGTCCAAGGGCATTGTCCGAACACTTCCTGAGCTCTGCCAGGCTGGTGCTGCGACCACTTCCGTGAGGAGTCTGTTCCAGCACCCAACCACCCTCTGGGTGAAGAACCTTTTCCTGATCTCCAGGCTGAACCTCCCCTGACGCAGCTCCAGGCTATTCCCTCAGGTCCTGTCACTGGTCACCAGAGAGATCAGTGCCTGCCCTTTCACTTCCCCTCATGACGAAGCTGTGGACAACCATCAGGCCTCCCCTCAGGCTCCGCTTCTCCAGGCTAAGGAATGCAAGTGACCTCAGCCGCTTCTTGTACAGCTTGCCCTCCAGGCCATTTACCATTTCATGGCTCTTCTTTGGACACTTTCTAATAGCTTTATATCTTTCTTTTCTCGTGGTACCCAGAACTGCACAGGGCTGTTAAGGTGAGGCTGCACCAGAATTGTTTAATTTGCTTCAACCACATTTCCACTGGTTTCACACTACTTTCCCTCTTTTGTTTCATAATCTGAAACAAATAGAATTTCAATACAGGAAAAGCAACTGAATAAAGACTTTAAAGTCAACATATGATGATGTTGCTTAAGTAGCTCTTTTCCATCTGTCTCTCAGGGCTCAGCTCAGCTCCTCCTCATACACAGAGATTATTTCATATTCTCTTACAGATGTTCAGGTTTTTCAACTCTTGTTGCCTCTTGAAAATAATAATATTATCCTCCATATGTGCATGTTTCAGGACCTATTTCTCCCATGTCTGATGAAGATTCCTCACAGAGACCTCAACTTCACCCTATTTTATTTCATTCAATTGTTACATTTTCACTGTTGCAGAGGTTTTAAGGTGCATTCATAAAGTGCAACAACTCTTAATTTACAGACCTTTGTGCAATTCTCCTCCCCTTTTGCTATAGCATTCTCAAACTCTGAATTTCCCTGAAGAAACTATTGTACCAGGGTTCATAAGGGCGTGGAAAAGTAAATGCAAGAATAGAATACAGGATGGTTTCCTGAGAAGAAAAATACCTGACTGTTTGCCATGTAGAAAATATAGCAATGTGTAGATCTGTTGATTTATAGATTTCAGTGGCTATTCTGTCTATAATCAACAATTGTCTGGAACAGTTTACATTGTAGAGGAAGAACAGAGAATATGGATCTCATGGCACAGTGCTCAGATAAGCAGAAATGTATTTTTGAACTATAGGAGTTCTAGGCAATTCTTGGAATGGGGAGGATTAAGTATTGTTGTGATGAGAACTGAACAGCATTCTTTGATAGTTCAGGCAGAAAGGACCTCAGGAAGTCCCTGCCTGAAAACAGTCAGCCATGATATCAGATTACTTAGAGTTTTATCCAGTCTGAATACTTGGTTGCAGTTGTGTGATATTTTAATAAGCCCGTGATCAAATAGAGTCATTCCCAACTGAATCTAGTTAAATGATGTTTTTTTACCAACTTAAGTTTAAAAAAATGTAATTTATAAAGTGTAATACTTAATTACAAAATAGCTATAAACTAGACTTGGGCATAAGCTGGGATACTGGTACTGTGTATCAGAGCTATACAACTATCAGAAACATGCCCTGAACTGTATTTATTTAATTTAGTTCTGTATAGACTCAATCTTATATCTTGCACAGCCAAGGAAAAGTGGTTTGTAATAAGTGGCTAAGCTGTCCCAGTCCCTTTGTGTTTTAAAGATTGATGCTTTATTACTTGTTTTTTGCATGTTATTCTCTTTTTCTCTAAGGTGTCAGTGAAGCTGAGAAATAAATCCATTCAAACTGAAAACCATTTACTATATCAATAATAGGCAGCTTTTCATCTGTAAACAGGAAAATATGCAATTTATTGTGTCACTACTTTTGAAATATCTTTGGTTTTTCTGATGTCTTAATACACTTCCCTGGTCAAAAATCCAAGTGTCCACAAAAATGCTATGAAAACTCTCAAAACACAACAAATCAAATTCATCTTTTGCATTTCAACATATGTAAATAAAATATTAGTATGGTATAAGGAAGGCTAGACAAAAATCACTGTATTTGTTTGACTGTCTATTGGAGCTCCATATGCCAGATTTTTCTGCCATTTTTATCAAAACCAAGTGTAACATCTCTCCTCCAACATATTCATAGGGTGGGATTAATCCTAATAACTTTGGACTTCTACTGTGTAGATACCCTTATAAAGTAATCATCTAGACTCCCTTAGGAATTAAATAGGAATTTTCAGGAGGCACTTGACTTGACCTATCTTAAACTTCTACCTCAAGAGTGAAAAAATACTGACTATCTGGAAAAAGTCTTGAATCCAGGTTCATGACAAAACAAGAATGTTGCACATGTACACACGCACGTGCAGAGCCATGCACATGAACACACACAGTTCCAACAAAAACCCAACAAAAACTAGGACTCAAAATTAAGACCTTTAGTGGTTTCTTTTGTTTGGTTGGTTTGGTTGTTTTTTCATTTGTGTTTTTTTGGGGAAGTTGATGCCTTCTACTACGTTTGTATCTATTATTTAAATGAACTTTTTAAAAATACATTGGCTTTTAAAAATTTTATTCTCAATAATGTTAAAGAAATCTGCTGACAGAGTTATGAATAGAAAGGTCCATAAATTTACAAATTTCTCATGGTTGTTGCTTGTAGTACAAAACCAGTCCAGATCCACCAAAAGTATCAATTCAATTTCCATTCCATAGAAAAGATACTGCTTGAAATAGATAAAATCTAAATACAAAATTTCTGTCATATATGAGATCCAGTGATTGTACACTGGAAAATAGAAAAGCTTTCTTAAATTTTTCTTTTTTTTTTTCTTTTAATAGTTTTTTCATCACAATAACTTGATAATTTCCAAATATATTATCTGACATACTACATTGTTAAGACTCAATAAAATAGCTTTTTAAAGCTCTATATTTATATAGAACTTATTGTTACACAGAAATGAACATCATTAAATTAGGTGTTCATTTTATGTCGTCTAACATTGAAGCTCATTAAAATAAGCACCTCAGACTGCAAAACAAAGTGGTTGTCAATAGAGAAAAAGATGCACTTCCAAGGCAGAAGTGATCCCATCCAAAGTTCTATGGGACGTGTATGTTTCTTTCCATCTGTTTTATTGGAGACATACTCAGTTTATGCTAAGAACTTCTCTTTCAAGTATCTAATGTTAGGATAGATAAGGCCAAGGGTGAGTGATTTGCTCTGAACAACAAATAAGGTTTAGGCAGCTGCATCTTCAGCTCATTTCTCTGTCTACTTGCTTGCAACTGTTTATAACACAAGTTGCTCCCTCGTCAAGGAAGCTGACCACACTATTTCAGAGGGCCAGCAGTCTGCCTTACATTGGATTTGAGTTTAGGTGGCTTCCCACCAGACTAATTGTCCATGCAGGATAATACTGATGTTTTTTTAACGAATCCTCATTCATAAATCACAGTCCAGCTGTTCCCCACAGGAGAATGCCATACAACTGATGAGCTGTTACCAGGCTGGCACCTGCCCTCGTCACTTTACATCCTACAAAGTCATTCTGATTGCAGTTACTTTCTTTTACTTTGGAGTAGTTTACAGGCAGAAATGACAGGCAGAAAACCATAAAGGTCTTCAGAATAAATAAATAAGTCCTAGACTTATTATGTAGGTCAAGAAATTATATTTATATATGTAAGGGTCTTTGCAAACAGTCTGGTCTTTTTTGTACTACTGAAAATAGCCAGTAAAACAGAACAAGAAAGTTAAATGGATTAATCAGTCAAAAAGCTCAATAATGTAAGCATTCATGTATTACCAATAATTGATAAACTATTAATTGATAAACAGCTGGTTCACCTGACCATAGCAGTTATATCATCTTGAGCATCCTGCATTTTTAATTTAAGTACTTTTAATATTTTCAAAAACATCAAGATTTTTTTCTTTCTGATGTCTTCCCATTTTAGTTGTTTACATAGAAGAAAAAAGAATCTTGGGATATTTCTGAGCAGTAACAATTGTTCTTATCATTCATCACATGATTGCTTTCATGTAGATACACAGAGGACCAAATAATATTAGAAAATCAACCTTTACATTTCTTGCGTGCACAGAGTAGACAGACATAAGGTATCTCTAATTGATTCAAAATTTCAGAACACTGGAAAACTCTCAGGATTTACATCAGCTAGAAAAGAGCACTTATTTGGTGCTCACTATTAGGCAAAGACAACCTGAGCCTAAATGTTTGCAAACCTGCAGCTAGGCTACAGGACCAGAACATGCGCAATTCATTCTCCTAATGTGAGATTTGTTCTCCTAACCAAGGCAGATCAGATCAGACGCCATTTGGATCCCTCCCTGGCTGAGCAGCAAGCTTTCCTTACAAGACTCACCTCAGAGATGAAGGAGGAAGCTGCAGACTTTGAGTTGACATACAGTCCCTTCAGTATCTTGCCAGTATAGGACACACACACATTAAAGAAATGAATAACTGTACTGTTTTAAAACCAAACTTTTCACAAATAAGAAGGAAGATCATGTTATTTTTCTATAAATCCTTGAAAATAAGCTGGTTTTTGAAAAGTTATGTGCAAAAAACAGTGTGAATTCCAAAAAGAAAAATCTTCAGATTCTTGCAGCCTGCTTTCGTAAATATGTAAACAATTTAAATTGCTTACCTTTATAGTGGAATCAGCTCAATCAGTAAAGTTTTTTTTTTAACTTCACAGTGAACAGGAAATTGCAGGATGACTTTTTTATTATTGTTTTGTGTAATTTAGACAACAATTGCACTAACTCATTTCCCACTTATTATTTTCTTTCAGTTCAGAAGGAAAATAGTTTGACCTACAATACAGATTCTCTTGGTATTTTGTCAAATTTATTTTACGCCAGCAGCAGTCACTGATTTTAATTGAATAGAAACAACAGCTCTCATCCTGTGTGTCACATTGCTGGATTTTGTATCATCGAATTTCAATCTGGTTTCACTGGGACCTGCCAGGTGTGGCATACGCCAACCTCTGAGTGTCCTTGCTATACCCCTTTCCAGGACAGCACTGTTTGCCTTTTGTCTATTCTCTGATTAAATTGACACCATTTTACCTTTTGTGACTCCTGTGTCGTTTTCTGTTGACAGCATCTAGCCGCGGTAACAAACCAATGTCCTTGTGGAAGGGGCAGAAACCATTGATTGTCTGGGTGTATTAATGCAGACCCTTTAGAAGTCGTGCAGACGGGGCTTTGTGCTTACTGGCAGCTGAATGGGGGCTAGCAAAAGATGCTATAGATGCTATTAACAACAGATAAGAGTCAGCGCCTTCTATTCAACAGCAATGTCACTTTGTACATTTGAGGGACAGTTGGTAGTGAAATTTTTAAAAGCCTCCCTGTACACATCCTAGACTGATACTATTTAAGGCAGAAGAGTGGAAAAAGTTTTCCGATTAGAGTGATGTTGGTAGGATGCTCATATAATTTCCAGGGAGCTGAAACACTTAATTCAATCCATCTTCACTTCACAGCTAAAATCTCTTTAGAACAACAAGATAGGCCCTGCTGACATGAGAGGTTAAATGTTTACCACGGATAGGGAATTTATAATTGCCTTTTTAGAAATGAATGATTAAAAGTGGTTACAAGAAGCACCTGGCTATATAAGTCTTATCCATAAAACACAAGGGAGACTTAATAATTATGTCAAGTCCTTCCACAATGATCTTTTAAAATGGGATAGGAAAATGAAAATACTAAAGTCTTAAAACTGTGAACTTTAAAAAACATCTGCATTTAGAAATAAAATTTCTGAGAAGTGTAGAATGGTACTTTTTCAAGCTTAGATGCCTGAATATGAATCAGCCCCCCTTCTGTTCAGCAACAAAATCAGACACACTTTTGTCATAGTTGCAAACAATTTCAGTGTGTTTTCTAGATTAGGGAATTTTCCAAGTGTTAGAGTAGAAACAAGGATGGAATCTTTGTCTTCCTTCTGCTCAGTTTATGTTATCACGAACAGCATAAATCATCTAAAGTATTTTGAACTTCTACCAACGTGATGAAAACATAACTGTCCTCACGTTTCCCTCTGAAACCAAACATTTGATCCTGATTCTAAATGACTCTGTGAACAAATTAAAGTATTGATGGCACATAAACATTTCTGATCCAAAGTTATACTGTACAGTAGGATATACTAGCTCATGCACAGTGCAACATCAAACTGGCTTCCCCACCACAGCTGGCTCACTTTTAAGTCACTAGTGGAATAAATAGCCACTTATAAGCACTAGTGGAATAAATTCAGCCTGTCTGCATTCACTCATTTAAACATTTCCTAACCACTGAAAGGTATTGTAGAAGCAGAAGGGAAGTGCAAATCCCCACTGACTCTTGGAATAAAGCAGAAACCAAGTAAAAATAAGCAGAAGCTACAAATATGTACTGCTATGCACAAGATGGTATGCGTTGTATATTATTTTGAGGATAATTAAAATAACACGTGCTGTGACATTATACATTACTATCCCATAAGCTCAGTAGAATGATATTTACTTTATTGAGTGCTTTTCTTCACAATGGTTATTGTTTTGTTCCACTGTGGCACTGGGATGCTGGCATAGGTAATTATTCATTACCTATGGTTTTGAAAATATATTTCTCATTATAAAATATGTAATGAGCTCATTTCTCTTTTGGTTTTGCTTTTAAATTTCACATTTTAGCATAAAATAGAGAGATTTGTTTTATTTGGTAAAGACCAAAAAAAGTGAGTATTATTTCATTTGTATTCATTATTGCCATAGTAAGATTCATTACAAAGTCTTTACAAAACATTTAGATCTATATTAGAAAAATACATGGCAATTTACTGCAGTTCTGTATACATGATCATATATATTACGGGAGTGGTATTGCAGAAAAGCTCTCCAGTAGAGATGAAACATCTCTAAAGAGATGATCTAAGGAGAATTCGGTGGTGTGTGTGTTTCCACATATACACAAAAAGCAAGTACTCAGAACATAATTTTAAGTAACCTCAAATATTAATTAGGCATTTCCAAATTGATAATTATTGTTACTATACTTGAAATACACCACTGGATATCTAAAAATAGACATTCTTCCAATAGTAAGGATATTGAAATATTTTTTGGATGTTTGGGTGACATAAATGAAATAGCATCTTGTTGCAATCATAACTGATATATATCTGTCAAACTAGATACTGATGGATAGTTTTGTTGCTGTTCATCCAGCTCTAAGAGAACAGTGATGTCTGTGACACTCAAAGGTTGCTGTAATTAAACTCTCAATCCATCTGTGCATAGGATTTGAAAATATTTTCAAGAATGGAGTGTTTTCAGTCATTGTACATGTTTATTTTGGCTTGTTCAGGGACACATTATCCTGTGCAACTTTCAAGAACAGTTTGTAAGGAAGTTGCCTTCAGTATGTTTCACTGAAACAGAAGGCAGCAACTATTTAAAGTATTTAAAGGTTAACTTAGATGTTTTTCCTCTACAGATTGTAAGATGCTTCTTTTGTAAGATTTACTGACAGTACCAGAATATAAATTAGGACAGAAAGTGGTTTTGGGGTTTTTTTTCTCTTTTTTTCTCTGGCATTAAATATTTTATAGCTATCAAATGTGTAGGCAGTGAAACTACACTAGGACCAGAGGCCAAACAACTGTAAAGGCAGAGAAGAAATACTAGGGAAAAAGAAATCTACTGACTCTGTGGATAGTTGCATTTCAGGGTTGTTTTTTTTCTTTTTGTATGAGTAATCATTTCAAGAAAGTTCTATTACTGATTTCAACACCTGTAGCAAAAGATAATTTGCAATCATGAGCTTATGAATTGACAGACATATATGAAGTACTCAGAATGATTGAAAACCCTTCTGGAACTCAAATAGGAGTGTATGTAGTCAATAAAAGTTTCAAAGGCCCCCTAAAGGAAAAGTAAAAAATCAAGGCTTAGAAATTAATATCAAAATGGCAGCAGAAAGTAGTGCTGATTATAAAACTACATTTTCATCTTCCTAGAAACTTTAAAAACAACAAAAACCAAACCAAACCAAACAAACAAAAACTCTCACAAAAACAGAAATTTATCAACCCTATGTTTCTGTCAGAAAATGAAATGCACAGAATTCTAGCATCAGCATTAAACACTATCAGTATAAGTTACTGTGTTGAAACATCCACCTGAACTTCCTGTCCACATAATTGAGTTCAATCCCTTGTACTGTCTCAGGTGTGCTTTCACCATTCCAGATCCATTTGATTCAAGCAGTGTACAGATGTAATGATAGTTATTGTCATTATAGAAAGGAGGGATATTCCTTGGTTTTGAAACCATCAGATTTGTGACAAGTGTTTCTGGTCCAGAATTATATTTCATCAAATATATTCTTCCATTAATGAAGAAATAATTATTGTGTTACTGTTACACACTACATAATAATGTAGTGTGTTTCAAGAAAGTTCTACTACATAATAATGTAGTGTGCTACTTTCCTTGTAAAATAATAGATTCAGGGAAAACAGACAAAAATATTTTTCTTTTCCTTCTACAAGAAACAGTTGAAAAATGTGAGAACGTGACAAGGATCTTTTTTTAAAAATAGGATCATCGGAATCTTTTAAACAAGGGTCTTTAAAAAAAAAAACCAAACAAATCTTTTTTATCAATTCTAAACACTTTGCAAGTAGCTAATGTGTGCCTGAAAATAAATGTTTACAATTCATTATTATATAGTCCTCACAGTTCTGAATTGTTTGGATGCCTATGAACGTGTTTATTCACCTCACTGTTGTAGTGTGTTGTTAAGTTTCTTGTGTTATTCCCCCAATTTATGTATTGTTCTCCCCTATTATGTGTAAAATGGTTTCGTTCCCCCAGTTTTTCCCGCCACTGCTAGCCTGTCAGCTAAGTTGCTATAGTAACCGCTATTCATAGTTGCCGATATGTAATTGCTCCTCCCCTGGTTTCCCTTATAAGTGAAAGTTGTTTCCTCCCTGGGCCCAGTCAATCACCCCCTTTCTCCTCCCAGGTTTCGAGAACCTTCTCCTCTCTGGAGATGGTGGCTGGCTGGGGTCCCAGGACGCCTCCCTTACCTTTTGATTATTGGTCTCCATGGAGTGTCAGTTCTGTGAAGTTCATCCCCTCACCTTTCCCGATTGGTTCCGCCTGTACCCACCCCCCTCCTTTATAATCCTGTTTCACCCCCTATGGAAAAACTTTTTCCCGGTTGGTTTCCCCGCGTTTGGATCCCGCAACACCTTCAATAAACCGATGTTTAACCCCCGGGAAATGGTCAGCTCCGTTCCTCTCCAATACCAGCGGTGTAAGCCAGTCCGCAGCCAGCACAGCCCGAGGCCATCAGACGCCGAAGGGTGCTGGCCAGGAATTGCAGAGGGGCGTCGGCCTTTCGCCCTCAGCTAGTCGGACTCTAAACTTCGGGCCAGATATGCCCCCCTCTGCACCTCACTAACCCAACTGTCCTTACTTCTGTGCATTCAGCCACACTCCAGACCCACTTTGGCTGCTGCTTCTTGTTGCAGCGGTTTTTGAGCTTCTTATAAGCTGCAGTTCTGAACAGGTGCTGGTGTCATTATTTGTCTGCCACCAGGTCTTGCACATTTATGTAGCTGGACACTTCTATCATAAGATTCAATAAAAAGGAGGAAGCAAATGGAATGAAAATTATTGTCTGAGGAATGGGAGCTAGAGCCACTGCTGATTTTTCATTCTGTATTTTATCTACATAGCAAAAAAGCCATACAGCTAATTAGAAATCAGAAATTATGGTGCAATATGCTGAATAAACTACCAGGTGGAAAATATGTCGTAAATATTTAAATATATAATTAAAAATAAGTAATTTGGGGGGGTGGGGGGGAGGGAATGCTCACAAGCAAATGTTCGCAGTAAGAATTTTCAACATCTGTTTCTACTAACTAATTTTAACTTCTATTTTTTTCAAGTTTATTATATTGCAGTAAATCAGTAAAAAATGAAAGGAAGATAAAACAAAAAGAGCTCAACTAATGGAAAGCAGTTTCAGTTTGGTCCTCAGGATATTTTTGATTTATTAAACTGTATCTCAACATGCCTAGAGGTGAGAGTCTAAGTTAAAAGAGCAGCCTAGATGACAAAAGGAATTGGGAAACAAAAAAATCATTTAAGCTACCTATAGCATTCATATAAATATAAGCTGACACTTTGCAAAAGGTCACTGTACTTCATAAATCATAAGTTTAGAAGGGACCCCAAAAAATAAGGTATTCCATCAAGTAGATGTAGTCACTACTAACACATTTTTGTCTGCTCTTCAGATAAACTGTTTCCATTTTCTGAATGCTTTCCTGTTTTGCTCAAGATCAGGCAGTTGAGCCAGGTTTATAATGAAAACATGCAGTTTAACCAGGTTTATCACTCATAACACTTCATGAGTGTTTCTCTTTCACAAGGCTCACATTTTGTGGCAAATCTTTTCATACAAATTCCTATTTCTCTTGAGGTTTTCATTCCTGTTTTGGTTCTACTGTATTTCTGCTATCCGATTTTGAAGATTATAAATGTAGCCATTTCATACTTAGTCTTTCTAGGTAGGCTCCACATCCATATTCCCAATCAGTTCTCAATTAAGTAGAATAAAATCAGTTAACTAGAATCACATCCTCAAGATGTTTTCTATATCTTCTGTACAGCTAAATTGTTGTTAAAGCCATCCAAGAATTTGTGGATCAGTATAGCATGGGGATCCATCTTATCCAGCTGTTGAAATTAACAATGCAGACGAAGAAACCTGACTGTGTCATTCAATGATAGTCAGTGAAGTGCTTGGAGTATATCATTCACCAATTGCATACCAAGACAGGGCTGCTCTTACTCACCAATCATATCAACCAGTTGAGAAGACAATGCTGATTGAGGGAATAATTTTGGTTCACTCACCAGTTGGGCCTTATGAGAACTACAGCTGCTCTCATCATAGAATCTGTGAAATTCCTCTTGGCTACACAAGGAATCGCAGAATATTCTGAGTTGGAAGGGACCCACAGGGGTCACCCCATCCAGCTCTTAAATGAATGGCTCTTGCAGGGATCAAACCCATAACCCTGAGACTATTAGCACAATGCTCTAATCAGCTGAGTTAAATATATGTATAATGCTCACTGGAAAACAGTGAAAAAATCTAAGTTTTCTCCCAACCGTATCACATAACAACTTCAACTTACTTGATTTCCATGTAGGTGTCATTGTACTGAGAAACTGATAACAAACAACTTAGTTTATATTTATGCATCCACCTAAAAGTTTAAAACTCATGGTTCTTGTTATTGTTTTTCTGGTTCTTTCACACTTTGCATGTGAAAAGTTAGATATGCTAGTTGTAAAATTTCGGGAAATGGTTTACTTGGTTTGTAAACAGCTCAATATTTCTTTTGTCTTAAATGTCTATGTTAGAAAAGAGTACTTCATTTTTATTTGAGAAAATGCCAACTGTGAAAGAAAGCAACATGAGCAATTAACCAAGTGGGCTTTGCCTTTTATTTTTAACTGCTTGTCAATGAATTTACCACCCACAGCCTTCTCTGTGGGTGTATGCACGTGCACAGGATATTTTTCAGGGCTGCTTAAATTCTACTACAAAGATAGCATGGGAATTGTGTTTTTAATTTGCTTTTTCTTTTATTTCTCTGATCTATGCACTAGAAATTCTTAACATAAACAAGAAATACACTCTATGCTGCGATTAGAAATTCTAAAATGTAGTGTGTTACTTTCCTTGTAAAATAATAAATGAGGTATTGGTTTTGTTAAATGAAGACTTATGCAGCCTGCAGTTGAGGACAGCTTATTTTAATAGTATCAGAAATTATGTGTATTTATTAACTTTGGCAGATCTTCTGTCAAAAGCAGTGGATCTGAACTCCTTAGCCTTTACAGATTTATGTATGTATTTGATCTATTAGAAAATGTTACCATCTCTTACCTCACATTACTGCACAATATAGTCTTTTAAAATAATGAGTTAGAGCAGCTAAATGTGACTCTGGTATTTCAAGTTCCACAGTAATGTACAAAGTGCTTGTACTTTTACAGGCTGACATTTTTAATGGTAGGTTAAATCAGGCACCAGTATCTGGATTGGTGGGAATGAGGTAACAAAATTGCTGTTCTTTTGCTTGCCACCTTAACAAGAGACTACAAGAAAGAGCAGGGTTGCAAGCAACATATAGGCAGCTTCCTCCATGACACCAAGGAACTAATCAGCAAAGAATAATAAAACACACAGTGACACAAGAGGTTTAAAGGAGAAATTTCAAAAATTTTCAAATCTTTCCAGATAATATTTATTTTTAGTTAAAATAAAAGCTAGCCTGTAAACACAACAGTCAGTAGTAGATTTAATCAGAAAAAGACAGGATTTCTAGGATAATGATTCATTGCAGAAGTCGTTGAATAAGACACTATTGCCCATGTTACACCAGAGGTTAGGCTAAATGACCATAACATTTTCTGAATACATAAAAGTAGATGTTCATGCCTTAACAGAATACAACTGGAGCTTCCTAAAAATACTTTTTTTTTTTACTCCACAGTTTGCATCTGAGGTTGCGCTGAAAGAATTTTCTCTTCAGACCTTGAGAAAGTGATGGGCACCTTTTTTCTTATAGCTTCTATCTTTGTGTATAACATTTCTTTTAAACAAGAGAAGGGCAGTGTGCAAATTCTCACACTACTGATTAGAGACTGATTTCAACATCATGGTGGAGTGACCTCGGCCACCTGCCTGGCCCTTACTCAGTTGCTCTCTTCTTCTCTTCTCCACAACATCACAAGGGGAGAAAATAAGTTGAAAAAGCTGATGGGTTGAGATAAAGAAAGGGACATGGCTTGCCAGTTGCTCCAACAGAGCTCAACTCAAG
This sequence comes from Zonotrichia albicollis, assembly GCF_047830755.1. NCBI lineage: Eukaryota > Metazoa > Chordata > Aves > Passeriformes > Passerellidae > Zonotrichia > Zonotrichia albicollis. Next base: position 75,673,336 of record NC_133820.1, read on the forward strand.
GAATATTAATTTAATTTGTTATTAATTTGAAATAGAGTAGAATGGTGAACCAAAACAAAAAGAAATATAAATCACCTTCTCCCACACACACATTCTTCCCTAGGTTCAGATTCCCTCCTTTATTACTGAATCCTCTACTACCCCCTTCTGAGTGGCACAGGAAAGACAGGGCATAGGGGGTTGTGGGTTCTCTCTGCTTTTCTTGCCCTTAACACTTTTGCTCTGCTCCTGTAGCATAGGTCTATCCTACAGGCTACAGGTTTTTTGGGGCCTGTTCATCTGCTGCAGTGTGGGGTCATCCATGGGCTACAGTGCGATCTGCTTCCAGTGGTTCCTCATGGGCTGCAAGGGAATCATTGCTTTGCTGTCTGGAGCACTTGTTCCCTCCCTCTCCCCCCACCACCTTCTTGTGTCACCTTGCTGCCTGCAGGACTGTCACTCACTTTTCGCTCCTGACTTTCTTGAATATGTTAGCACTGAGAAGCCACCAGCTGGGCTTATGGGCTTAGCCATGCTCTGCAGCATGCAAGGCAGTCCCAGCCTCTCTTCACAGAACCCATACCTGAAGTTCTCTGCTGAAAAAACATTGCCAACTACACTCAGTAAAGTCGTTGATATCTTCCCTATATGTTTTTGATTGTCTGGAGTTCGTTTTTATTGGTTTCATTTGGTCTTATTTTTTTCTAGAATGACACAGCTGTAAACAGAGATGACACTGGGGATGCTGCTTTTGCTCAGAGACGCCATTCTTTGTTCCTCTTTTATTTAGCAGTTTTGCCAAATATCATTCTTCCAGTGTCACAGCTTTTTCCACTTCGTTCTTATGGCCAATGGCAGGAGGTCTTCTGTAGTCCTTGTACACCATCCTTGTTTTTACATAATTTAATTAAATGGAAATAACTGTGGTGAACTGCCTAATACAGGATTATAGTGGCTTTATTTATCCCGAAACATAGTCATAATTTGAAACACATATCACTAGGAAGAGAAAATAATGCTGACATCTCAGAAATGTGCTGTAAGTAGAGAAGTGTCAATAAACAGGCTTCATGAATTTTAGTTTTTGCACAACTTCACGTTTTTCCATTTTGGAGTTTGAAGATATTTGGACTTGTAGCAAAATTAACTGCAATCTGTGTCTCTGTATAGGAAAAAAGCAAAAGTCAAAACCTAAAGAAATCTATCTAAATTAATCTAGAGACTGAATCTTCTCAGCAAAGTAACTGGTTTACTTTCTCTTCTCAAATGACTCTAAAACTCTACAACGAAATTCAGATTTCTTTTCCTTTTCCTTTTCCTTTTCCTTTTCCTTTTCCTTTTCCTTTTCCTTTTCCTTTTCCTTTTCCTTTTCCTTTTCCTTTTCCTTTTCCTTTTCCTTTTCCTTTTCCTTTTCCTTTTCCTTTTCCTTTTCCTTCCCTTCCCTTCCCTTCCCTTCCCTTCCCTTCCCTTCCCTTCCCTTCCCTTCCCTTCCCTTCCCTTCCCTTCCCTTCCCTTCCCTTCCCTTCCCTTCCCTCCCCTCCCCTCCCCTCCCCTCCCCTCCCCTCCCCTCCCCTCCCCTTCCCTCCCTTCCCCTTCCCCTTCCCCTTCCCCTTCCCCTTCCCCTTCCCCTTCCCCTCCCCCTTCCCCTCCCCCTTCCCCTTCCCCTTCCCCTTCCCCTTCCCCTTCCCCTTCCCCTTCCCCTTCCCCTTCCCCTTCCCCTTTCCCTTCTTGCCTTCCCCTTTCCCCTTTCCCCTTTCCCCTTTCCCCTTTCCCCTTTCCCCTTTCCCCTTTCCCCTTTCCCCTTTCTTTTTCATCTTTTTCATTCTCAAATTTAGTGGTGTTATAAATGATCAAATCGATGGCCAAATTTATAAAAAATTTAAAAACTATTTATTGGGTTTATTACAAAAAAATAGAATATTGGCAACCACCTCAATCAAGACAGAGTCAGTCCCAGGAACAGGCGCTGGGTGAAACCAGAGGTTCGACCAACAGAGTGACGGCGTTCCCTCAAAGGTTCACACCAAGTGTTTCCAGTGTCCACTTTATACACAGTTTATTCTGACTGAGGCAAAGATGACCACATCTTTCTATTCACTTCTTCAAATGCAAATCTATTTCTATACATATGTTGAAATAGACAAAGACGAGTCCCAATTTGCAGACAGAAGTCTGGGCACACAGGAGAAGTTTGCTTTCACATGTAATACGTTGGTATGGGTTCCTGAGCGCCCAGATGCAATTAGGGAGAGTCTGAATCTCGTGAAATTCTTGGGACTCCGCAATAAATCATGGGCCAGGAAGGCCCCGATGTTATCTCCCAGGTGCAGGAGACAAAGAAATCATTGTTGATGGTCCAGGAAGGTCCCATTCAGATGTTAAACAAGCCTGATGCTATCTCGATGCTGCCAGGAATTAGTTACAATTTTGAATAGAACTCTGTTCCTGGCTGGGGAGGTTAAAACATAATTTCTACAATATTTTATACCCACACACATCTATTTATACAGTGTGAATTAACTCCATTACATATCACAGTAGTATAAACAGCACTGACATGATTTTGAAGCAAGAATTAAATCTGTTCAAGTTCGAATTCTGAGGTAAATGTCTCCCAATGGGACACATCTCAACTATGCATCAGTTTTACTTGCAGTTCCTACATTACTTGTAGTTCCTAATTTTCTATTTTGCTTGTAATTATTAAGTTTGAATATATCTGCAAGCTAGAAAATACTTTTCCTCTTTTGTCTGAGTACATAGTTTATTCCCATGTGCTTTATTTCTTTTAAGCTGCACATTGTTTTATTGTATGCCAGGATTTGGAGAATGTTACACCCCCAACACCCCAAGTGATAATGGATGTAACAGTTTCCCTAGGAGATTCCACATATGCATCCAGAGTAAATATGGTTGGACTCACTCCAAGTTGCTGTTATGGCTAAAGCAGGAGGGTAATACTATGGAGGAAGAGAAGTTTTTATTGGACTAAGAAAAGCCGCAAGATGTCAGTTGGCTCACTGTTCTAGAGCCCAGAGTTTCTCAATACATTCTTCTAGGTGAAAGAATGTGAAATATTTAGGGCAAGAAAGGCTGTCATTGGTACAGCCATCATCATCATGTGGTCACCCATCTCAGACAGGAGCACCTTTCTGCCTGCCTTCTAACACATGGATATTCCCTTGCATTCCATAAGATTTTGTATTTCAAGTATTAAAGCCAATAAATAAAACTTGTTTGAACTGAATCATGTAACCATACCTTAGACCTTTTATTTTCCTTTTTACCATTAAGAAGGAAAAACAATGTAACCATACCTTAGACCTTTTATTTTCCTTTTTTACCATTAAGAAGGAAAAACAATCCTGCAGGCTGAAATTCTCATCTGACTCCAGTCATGTAGCACTGAAGAGCCTAGAATAAAATAATCACTTTTAAAATAGATGCTGAGTATTAGAGGATAGTTCTACCCATAATACCTGCAAATGACTGCATTTTTTTCTTCTGGAAATGTACCAATAGAAATAGTGTAACTAAATATTTTAACTTTAGACTGGAACTTGATGTGAAAATATAATTTGTTGTCTTAAAATACCCACAGTAGCAAGACAAGCTTCTTTATTACTGACTCAAAAACATTCTGCAACTGGGTTGTTACAGTCATCACTTGCTGGGACTTTTTCCTGAATTCTCTGAAATTCATAGCCAAGGGTTTTCAGATTTAGAGAATATATTTTTACCAAGTAGTCCAATCTTTTAGATACATCCTGATCTTGTCTGTCCATAACCAACATTTTGCTTTTATCATATACTTAGATCTTTTTTATTTTTTAAAATATTTTCCCCTACTGGAATGAAAATAGAAATACTACCAGAGAGTTATAGTGTGGCTTTGTTTTTTTGCTTTTTTTCTGTATATCAGTGGGCTTTGTCCCTATATTATAACCTTAAGCAATCTGTCCATCTTTTACTTCTTTGCTTTTCCCTTCCATTTTCTTTCATGACTCTGGAAATCAAATTGTAGCTCATAGCACTTTGAACAGTACTGTAGTTCTTTGATCTGGTGCTTAGCCAGTGAATTTGCACTGCATGTTGAACTGAAGCAAGCTTCAACAATCTCCTCAGGTAAAACCCCAGGAGTAAAAATGAGCTCTATTCTCCCATTAGGTTGATTTTGTTGTTTAATGGGAAAAGAACATCTATTTTATAACTATTTTAGGAAGACACTCACTATAAAAGAAGTGGTTCTGAAAGCATGAACATATCTGAACTGAAAGTAGTTATCAGAAACTGATTCTTCCTTTCTGTGTAGAACTGGTATTTCTTTCAGTGTTTCCCTCCATTATGATCCCCTCATGGAATTTCTACTTTTCTTGGATCTTAAATCCAGATGATTGCACAGATCATCTGGGTGGCTTGACAAGTGTGATACAGCAAAAATTGGGTTAGCCTGCATTACTTAGGCTGTTATGAAATATATGTGTAATCTAAAGACATCTTTTAGGAGTTAGGTGTGAGCAGCTCCAATATCATAAGCTTGCAATCAGTTACTCAGTTTAGGGTTACTTTTAAAGGTCCTTTGGATACACTTTTTGTTGATAGAGTTTTTCATATATCAGCTTGTCAGTAGTCCACACTAAAATATGATGTTTTGAAAATGCAGTCCCTGAACTCAGATATAAGATTGTTACTCTGAGATTGAAAGCAAAACATGACATTTTCCTTGATAACAAAAGAAAAGTTATACACTATTGGAAAAATCTTGTCACAATGTCCTGTGTTAAACAGGAGTTCAAAAATAACTTATTTTTGTAGGTCATCATTGATGTGTTAAAATTGTAGATATTGAAGAACTTATATTTCAATTACAATCACAGTCAGTTTTATTTACTATTTATAAATGGGAATAGAATTATCCACTGAAATTAAATTAAAATATTATCCACTGAACTTAAATTAAAATAAAGCATCACTCTTATGAAGCTCTGTATATGCTTCTGTAGAAAGTTTAGAGGATCTAATTATTTAAAAGAGAGGACTGTGAAACCATCTCACTCATTTTCCAGCACACTAAAGGAAATCCTAATAATTCTAGTCATTATATGCTGCCATGGATACTCAATAATCCTAAGCATATATTAATTTCACTTTCCTACAGGTAGTCCCACAGATGCATAATATAAAAAATGACAGTTTTAAAATTTCTGTATTATAGTAAACTATTTAGGAGATACAGAAGAAACTTACAAAGGTTCAAAACTAAAGAATTTGTGAAAAATCTCTGAAGAGCAGAAGAACTATGAAAGTTACAGTATCATCTTCTGGACTGGTTGTTATTTTACTATGTCTGTTTACTGTTTTTTGTTCCAATATTCTAGGGAGACATGCTGAATTGTCTTTCCATTTGAATTTCTGCTCAAGGATTTCAGATTAGTTGATAAAAGCAAGTCTGATGACAAAAATCAATCAACTTTTCTGTCTTTAAATTATAGCTTTGTTTCTCATGGGTATCTGTATTTCAATTTATGCTAAAATTACTTGTGATGTTTACACATGCATGTTTGTTTATATGCAAAATGGATCTCGTGTGAGTGTCTTGTAGTAGCTGGTCTTCAACTGATGAGATACCTCAGATTTTAAGCTATCAAAAACCAATTTATTTCTCATGTTTGATTACTGTGGGGAAGTTGCCTTTAATGCTTACTGAGACTTTATACACCAAGTTATGGCATAATATTCTACAGGCAAAATGACAGGAGAAAGCAACAGCTTGTGGGCAGGGGTACAAATTCCCTTTAGCTGAATAGGCATCTAGCAGAACAAGCCAAAGCAAACTAAATCAGAATGTCTTTGGACCCTGCACAAATTTTGAACAAATTTGGTTGTTCTGCTTGAGGAAAAGAAAAAAATAGAGGAGGTGAGGGGGAAAGCTACAAGAACTATCTTTCAAACTAAGATATCTAACTTAAATACTGGGCTGGGACGGGTAGGTAAATCAAATGTTAGAGAGAATGTGCCAGCTCTCTGAACTATATACCAGTGTCAGAAATTTGGGACTCAGAATAAATCCAGTTTCCTCAAAAATTATTTAGTGCAAGCTTAAACAGTGAAAATATTCAGTGCAAACTATGTTTTGCAGACCACAATATTTTCTAGAAAATATAGGAATAATGTGCTGAAAAGTTCTCTGCAGCAGTTTTCTCTGACTTGCCTTTGCTCTTAACTTTGAGCTTCGCTCAATTCTCTGAAAAGTCAACTAAATTAAAACCTACCTCTGCATACTTCGTTAGTGTACCGCTTTCAAACAGCCTCAAAAATGTTAATTTAGAAATGTCAGATACACACACACATGTATATATATATATCTATAAGGCAACAAGCTAAGCTATGCTTCCTTTTGCTGTTCAATTCTGTCTAAACACACCTGCTTCAAAACATAGATCTTATGTTTAAAATTATCTTTTCTTTCAGAATTATTGAATATCTTGTCATTCTTTCATATACCATCAAGACTAATGAACCGTCATGGTTCTTTTTTATGTCACCCATCACCTCCATTTTATTTTTGATGAATTATTTAAGCACAATACCTTAAAAATGCGATACTCTTTTTTTTTTCAAAGTTAAAATTCTTATAGTGTTTTTTTTTTTTTTTTAATTAAAAATACTTTACATGTCAAAGCTATTTGCTTATAATTTCTAACCAAAAGATTAGGATCCTATTCTACTGCCAGTAAACTTGAAGGACATAGCTATAAAAAAACAATGAGCTTGATAAACATGGACTATGAACATTTACAAATAAGAATATATGATTTGGTAGGAAGAAATGATGGTAGGAATTCCAACCAAATAGCCAGAATATAAATTAAAGTTCTGATATATAAATTTCTTTTTTCATTATCATATTATTGTATCATAACTTCCAGCTGCAATCTAGATTATTTCCAAATTTGATGAGATGACAATAAATCTCAAGATACACTTTCAAGAAGAGCATAGATAAAACCAGAAAATGGTAGGGGTATTTAAGTTACCGATACAAAATCATTTTTCCACATACATAAGTAAATAGAAGTGTGTAAAAGTGCTAGAATCAACTAAAAGCACAACTGAAATCAATAAGCACTACACAGGTAAAAAGGGAGACATGGCATATGGCAACAAACATTGAATTAAGTGATAGGACTGGGACAAGTTCTTCAGAATGTTGCTTTTTGGTGATTAGATTTAATTTCAGCTTAGTTAACTACTTGAATTCTGTGATCGTGGATGTATATAAAAATATTTAAAACAAAAATTAATTCTTTAATTTTATTGCAAAATTATTCCAGAGTTAATCACCTGTGAGTTGTAAGTGGGAGCATTACAATATTGGTAAATATAAATATAGAACTAGTATTTTATACCTTTCTTTTATGCGTTCCCTGATTTCCAGCAGTGACATCCTGAAGGCACAAAAATTCGGGTTATTAGGTTTTAGCGACATTTCTCTGTATTGAATAATTTTTTTCTTCTTCCAGTGTATCCAAGCCATAATTTTAGTGTTCTAAGTGAGTTTGGGATCATCTTTAGCAGAAATTAGAAGGCAGAGACACTCGTATATGTAGCAGATGGAAGATTTATGGTCTTGTAAACCACACCTGGTATCCTTGTTAGTGGTATCATTTCAGAAAAGTCTTGGAGGCTTTACCATTTTATTGCATAGTAAATCAAGTGAAAAAATTATTTGTTATTGTTGTGAAGTATTATGAGAAAAAAAAAAAGGGATTGCTTAAATAGTGTTATTTTGTAGACTTTCAAATAGGTGTGTTGATAAGAATATTTTACCTTTCCATGTTTCTTGTCCTCTATTGCTAAACATGAAGCACAGTTTATTCTTGTTGCATAAGGCTCCCAGTACATAATTACATATATATATTAACAAAAAAACCTCATCAATGCAGTATTCACTTGTGTCATTCTCCTTCTTGCCTTCCCTGCATACCTCATCATTGTACATGGAGGTAGAATTCAATGCACCCACATTATACAGGATTTAGTTCAGCTGCTTACACAAAGAATATTAGCACTGTTTTTGGTATTGGATGTTTTTTGCCTGTCCTACAGTTTGTTTCAGAGCTATAAAGACCTTCTGAAAGCATTGTGGTCTAAGTACCATACCAGCAAGGCCTCTTGTACATTCTAGGGCAAGCAAAATTGCAGTAGGTACCTACATTTAAGTAAACTGGTAAAATTTATGGTCAATACACTGACTGAGACTCAAACAATTTGCTTAAATTTATTCATCTCATGCCATTTTCTAAATACTCTAGCTGCCACTCAGGGTGACAAAGGTCTGATTTATATCCAATCTGTCAGTTTTGTGTGTGTATATCTTGGGTATCCCAGCATATAATTGGCTCCAGAAGCCTATATTTGGGGCTAATGAACTAAGCCTATGCAGGCTAAAAAGCTGTTCAGCTGATTACATTTGCAAGTCTCTTAAAGGCTGAACTAATTCCTTAGACATCCTCAATTCCACTTTGATACAGATTTGATTCATTTTTTCAAAATAGGTGCCTAACACCTTTGAAATGCTTTTTCATGTCACGTCAGTCATCAAGTGCCAGTACAGGACTACAGAGGTCTCCCATGCAGGTCTTTTGTTATTTCTGCTAGCTCCACATAGATACTTAGTTAAAAAGATCTCATCTATTAAAGTCTGCTAAAGATCTCATCACATACTAAATACCCATAACTGGCAAATAAACAAATTTCCAGATCCTCACAGACTATAATGGCAGCATAGACAGCTCACAGGTCAATGTGTGCATGTAGATTATTTAAATATTATAGTAAACTACCTAAGAGGAAGAACAATGCTTTTTGGGTTGGTCTGATGGACAGAGATATTGGAGGGCATCTAAGATAACTAAGATTTTCCTCTGTAAAATGTTGTGGGAGCAAAAGAATGTTTAAAAACACGATTATGGAAATCCTTGATGCTGTGGAGGTGCAGCCTAGTACTCTCCAGACACACAGCACAGTGCAGCAACATCAGAAGGGGTGCATACAGCAATACTTCATGATCTCTTCCTCAGAATTTTCATCAGGATTAAAGCTTTTATTAGACCATGCAGTTAAAACAAATATTGTGTAGGACTTCTGAATCTGTTCCATTTTGAGCTATGGTGCACTTTGGAGTTCTTAACCTGAAATTTTCATAGTTCCAATTAAAAGAAAACAATGGTCAGATATTGCCCCTGCTGACTCTGAAATTTACTTTCCTCTATGATATACTGCCTGAGCCTCAATACCTTGACATCCAGGTTTTCTGTTAACTATGTCATTAGAATTTGCTGTTTGATCTTTGGAACAAGTAATTCTCAGGGTAGGAAGACTAATGAAGTTAGTGATATTGAGTATTTTATTATGAATAGTAACATTATCTAACAGTGCTCAAAGGATGAACATAGCTTAGGAGGATAAGAGATTACTTTAAGTACAATTGCTCACATTTATGAATTCACACTTCATTGTCTAGGCATATTCACTAATACTCGCTCAGATTAGAATATTTAAACACAAATTCCAGAAGGATTCATCAATGGACTGTTTATGTACAAAAAATAAAGAACCATACATTTTTGCATATTTCACACCACTTATTTATTCAGGATTATCTGCAGTATTTGTTTAGGTTTAGTGTTCTGGTTTTGGAGGTTTTTTTCTATCAGCAAAAATATCATGTGCATAGTCAACTGGTTCTTCACATTCAGTGCATTATTTCTGCAAACTTTAGGATCAGTTCTAATCCATTTTCTATTATTAAAAAAGCCTTTTGAGATGTGACAGTTTTTAAAAGTCAAGAAACAAGAATTCCAGCAATTCTTCAATTAACTATCTCTTGTCACAAATACCTGAGAAAGAGCTTTTTTTTTTTTAAAAGGATTTGAAGCTTAACTGGAGCATCAATACTGCACACTGCATCTGTCATAACTAAAATCATCCTGTTTCATGTAGATTTCGACAGCTTTCCATTATTTTAAGTATATATGATCTGATTAGGTATAAATAATTGAGTTTCCCAAAACTTTTGGTGATGCACAGAAGATATACAAAGGAAATGCTATGGGCAGCTGGCACAAGGACATGAGATAAGTGACAGACATTCTCTTCTGAATTTCAGATATCTGAACATAGGAATTTATAGCTATCTGATATATCATACCTTGTGCCAACTTAACTTTTTCTCCTACACTATGTTATCCCTCAATATTCAGTGTCTGCATCTATTTACTATTAAACTGTGGTGCAGCTTTACCATGGATCCAATCTATCTAAGCTTTAGGTTCCCAGTCACTCTAAAAATGTATGAAGGCTTTTAGAAATTGACAGGGAAGGCAATATGCCTCTAATGGATCCCAGAAACAAGGGTAGTCCTCCTAAGTTTAGTTTAAGTGAATTGGATTTTCTTTCTCTGAATCTGTAAACAAACTGTGTTTTTCTTATTGGATGCACGTCCATTGCATGACATATTCATGGCATGACACATCCACACCCAAAACTATAAAAATTCTATAAAATTGTCCCAAGGCAGTTTTCATGAGAGTACTATATGTGCCCTTGAGTATTACACCAGGATGGGAAGAGCTAAAGAGGGGCTGGGCAGAGGCAGTGAAACTTGTGACTGCCCTCAAGCTCTGTCAAGTGCAGCTCAATCTATGCTAATCTTCAACAAAACATACAGAAAATACACCAATATGGTATTCATTCCAAATTGATCTCATCAGTTTAAAATTAAGTCTCAATAAAAGATATCTTCTTAGAAAAAAAGAAAAAGTTTAAAAATATGTAAACTAAGGTTTGGTGTATGAGGAAGTTATTCCTAATAGAAGGTAAATAAGAAAAGAGAAATTTTCAAATAGCTTCCTTCTATGAGATTTCTTTCCCATATCTTAACTCTGCAAATAAAACCCATGAGTCATGTAAATGAAAGATTCCCTAAATCCACATACCAGTTAATCAGACTTTACATGTGGCACAGCACAATTTTACTTCTGTTCTTTGGAGTACTTCCTTTACCAGGCCATTTCTCAAGAAATGCCCCAAATGGCACAATGAATATCAATGGCACAGTGAATATTAGTGGCACAAAGAAGCCAATATATCTGTCTGTATTTTGAAGAGAAAGCCTCTGTTTTTCTTTTCCTAAAATCAATATTTATGTGGTCTATCTCCAACACAGGATTTTAATAACTTTTTAGTACACAGGGTACATGTGAAGTTCCCTAGCACAGTATGGAGCTTAGTCCCAATGTATTTTAAAAAAATACTGTTTCTTCTGACAAACAAAAAGGAACATTAAAAATGTAATGGTCAGTACCATTATATAATTGCACTTCTGAAGATTCTTAAACTTATGAAAGAATGATCTTAGAGGCATATGACAAATTTGGAATATGCAATCACATTACAAAGAAATGTTTCACCAATTATTTTTACTGCTTTAAAATAGTAATTTCTTTCTTTATTATTAAAATATTTCAGAAATATTCCAGAAATAATGAAATATTGAAACAGATGCAGATTTCAGAAGACTTTGGGGGCAACTCTTTCCAAATTTTTTGGGTTTCCATTATAATGGTTTAATTAGGCATATGAAGCTAAACAACTAAAACTAAATGAGACATGCATTTGACACTAAGCTATAAAGCTGCCAGGAATAAAGGAGTGCCTATGTTTATTAATCAGACTTCTGACAAGTGAAGAGTGAAATGGGTCTTAAAAATATGAGAGCTATTTTAGGTAGCAGTAATTATCTATGATCTGATAAAGTACATATTCACTGACAGCAAATGGTCCTGCTTCACATCTGCCCAACACTGCTGTCCTGAAGAAAGTAAGAGAGCCAATGTGGATTTCATCCAGTGTTCAATCTACCAGCAGATCAATATAACCTTTGCTTAATATTAGAATTTTCATAGAACTTCAGCAAAAAACCCCATAAAAGCAGAACATACCTTGAAACAGTTACCATTGGCATTTTTCTAATGTCACAAACGATCGGTTAAGCCTTTTATAAGAGAGAAAACAACAACTTAAATATTAACATTATGGTATACACATTTTAGAAGCATAATATTTTATTGGATAAATATATAAACTGAAAATAACCCATACTGATCATGACAGAGACGTGTCTACTTAGGACACCAATCGTTGGCCAAATAGTGGGGTGTTTTGGGGTTGAGGGTTTGTTTTATATTGGTTTTTTGGTTTTGTTTTTTGTTTTCTGTATTTTTTTGACTGTGGGGAATGTTTGATTGGTAGAATTTATTTTTAATAGCAAAAAAATAATGGATGTTGAGATGAGAGATTTCAAGGTGGTGGCTTCATAGAAGTTCTTCCTGTTTCCTTCACTGGGCAGTGTTAGTGTGTAAGGATTAGAAATTAGTCAGCTCTGTGCTTAAAATGCTGAGCTGGCCAGGGTACATGACCAAACTATTCAGCAGTTAGCATAAAATTGGTCCAGGTCAAGCAGTACTTTCCTGTTAAAACATCAGATATTCCTAAAACTAAGCACAAGAATACATTGTGGCTAAAATGATTGCTCCTATCTCTTTCAACAGAACAAATCTATTTATCAGAGGCAGGGATTATAGCTGTATGGATTAAATAATTTCCATGTTCTTTGTCCTCAGGATCAACAAACTATGTTCTTCTTAATTTTTTAGGATAGACACAGACCTCATCCCTCCAAAGCCATAAACCACCAATTTTGCCTCTGGCCTTTTTTAAATCTAGTGCCCAATATTTTGCAGAAAGATATATGTCAGCACATGAGTAGGATGTGTTTTGCTTTCACTAGTCAGTTAGCAGAGAGCTGATTCTGCTGAGTAACTAATTCTAGTAAAAAGAAACATAAGAACTGTAACTTTGCCTTATTTTCTCTATTGTATTGTTATATACATTATTCCTATGTACTATGTGACTTGCAATTATCAATGCAGCATTGCAGCTGCTTTCACAAATAAAAGTCTGTCTCAGAAAAGCAATAAAGAAATTGGCATCTGAATAATTTAAAAAGTAATGATATATGGATATTTTAGCTAAGTATTGACATTTTAGATAAGTGTTGAAAAGTACAGATGTGTAACAAAAGTCTTATCCAAAATATCTGCCTGCTAGGCCAAATTTTCCAGCTCTGTATAATGTAGCTCTGCAGTCAATTGCAGACAAAATGTACACTCAGTAAGAATTGTAAGTATATTCAATATGGTACCAAACTGATCAATTTGGAGTTGTGTACTGTTATCAACTACGCCTTAAACTAAATTGTAGGCCTTAAAGTAAATGTCAACTCTCTCCCTCATTGCATGTTAGGCAGCTCAAAAATGCTTCCCAACTTCTTTCTCTTTTTCTTCTTCCCCTCCTCAGTGGAAGGAGTTTTCCAACACACTAAACTCCTCTGCACCACATATGTGTACAGTTTTCTCAAAGTTGCTCAATAAACTGATGCTAATAGAACTGATGGCATCGAAAGATTGCCAGAATGGGCCAAATCCTGAGCAATGCTGAGCTGTGCCACAGCTCAGAAACCATAGACATGACTGTAAATTCCTATGATTGGACAGAACATCAAATGTCTGTGATTAGCAAGAACACCAGCTCTCTTGTGAGCTTTGTAGTTCTCTCTTTTTGCTGTCAGTACCACAGAATATTTGCTTAAGAAGCACCTGTAAAGTCATGATTCCTGCCAAAATTAGAGCTAGTAGTATTTTACTTAAGTAAAATAGTTTCAAATACATCAATATGTATTTGATCTTTCAAAAAAGAGCTTGCAAGAAGCTTGATTGCAAACTATGCTTATTTGACAAATTTAGGCATACACCAGTCTATTATACTTACACCTCTTTCTACACAATATATCACTTAAAATTAATAACAGGAAGAATAATATAATCATTCTGTGATTTAATTGGAATTTATGTAACTACAGTAGAAGTAATTCTCCTTTTATTTGAAACACCTAAAGTTTGCAAAAAATTAGATCTCTGAAGTTTTTGGTGAACATGTATCTGCAGCTATGCTCAGATATCATTTTCTATCTAGAAAACAGTACTTTAAAAAATAGTAGTTTTTTCTGAGCTTTTCGTTTTTCTTTTTTTTTTTTTAATCTGTTGGCATAAAGTTCATGCCATGTGAACTTTACAGACTAAAATTTAAAATTTGATAGATATGGTAGATCATCTTAGCACCTACAGAATACTGGCAAGTTAGTAATATATAAAACCTAAAAAATAAATGAAGAATTTGGTCTATATTTTCAGGAAGAAAATGTTTGAGGGCTGGATAACAAAAGTAATTTCGTAATGCAATCCAAATGTATCTATGCATCTTTAAATATTCATACAAAGCTAACCATAGCTGAAACACTCACCATCTTACCAAGCCCTTAAACATTCTCATTGTCATAGTATTATTATTAAGGTTATTTCAGAATGATTTCATAATGATGTATTCCTTTTAACATTAATTTCTTATTAATATCTTTTACCAATATCAGTACCTTCAAAAACAAGTAGAAGGATTAACCTTTTGTGATAAACTGCTCTAAACAACTTCTGTTATGAGAGACTCTTCTATTCTGTCTAACTTCAAAGTTTCCTTTTTATTCTGCAAACCTTTTATAACATTCCCAGGAAAGCAATTTTAGTTCCTCCCTCCCCTAATAATTTGATCAAGCATAATTAAATTAGCATTATTTATTATACATGCAGTGTATAATAAATTAGTACATCAATACATAAACACATCAAATCTGTAATCATAAATTATGAATTGAAATAACAAATATTTGTGTTTCTCATTTGATCTTAAGTAGAGATATGTTGTTTAATCTTTTACTGGCTTCTTTCATTTCTCCTTTATTTAGAGTCATTAGACATTACTTTATAGACATTAGAAATGTACAGATTCACACCCAAAAAACCCACCAGATTTTGAATTTTCAAATACATTCTAGAAAAAAAAGAATTATTTTCTTTAAAATTTCTGCTTCAAAAAGCACCTGGAAGACTGAATGACACTGATTAAAAATGGATATTTTCTCTTCTCTTGTTTTTGAAGTTCAGTTATGCATTGTTAATATAATTTGTATTAGTTTATGATGGAATTTCACTGTTGCATCTATGAGGCAAATGAACAATCAGTTGGGAACAGCTGAGCACAATTAAAATACCTGGTATAATACACAAATATTTCCACCTTTAGTGGAGTGTCTCCTTATGTTTCACTGTAGTATGTTTATGTATGTGGTTCATTGTAAACACACAAAAATTTGAGTGTACATTTACACTGTCTTTGTATTTATATGTATATTGAGGGGTGTGGGGCACAAACTATCCTAGCAATTGAATTGATCTCATCTAATTTGTTTGCTAGATGTTACTTCACCTTTTTGTTTTTTTCAATCTGATGTGTGTATATTTACAGGTGAAATCAAAGTGGTTTTTTAGTCATATTAGCAAATGACAAGTGTACCCTTCCTTGTTTTTGTGTAATTATTTCTTTAGTGTTTATGAAACACATAAAAGAGAATTGAAACAGTGGTTTTTTTCACAGTATTTCTCTGTGTTCAATCTTGACACATGAAAGAACTTATCTAAGGAAATGCATAAACCACAGCTATATCCTCTTTTTTCACTTCTTCTTGCATTCTGGATAAATTCTTGAATAGTTTTGTTTGGCTCTTTTCCACTTTCCCTATGATGTAATCTATATTATTTTTATATTTCATCCTGCAACTTACCCAAGTTGTTTCTATACTAATATTCTTGAATCTAAATGACTACCTTAAAGCTTCTATTCAATTACTTTAATTCTATGTTATTCATCTATTAGAGAAACGCAGTCTAGAAAGTATTATTTCATAGAACATTAAATGTCTTAAAAGCCTCTATAAAAAGAAGAGGAAAAAGAAATTATTTCACTTAATTTCATTATGTTTTGTCCTTCAAGGAAATTTCTTTTTGAAAATGTCTACCTGAAACTAGGTGGTTTGTCATTTTCAAATGATTTTTACATACCAGGATTCATTTAAAAAAAACCCCAAAACCAACGTAACACTGGAAAACAGGAAACAAGTTAAAAGGAACTGCAGTGATGTGCATTACTTGAATTATTATGCCCAAACCAAAACATGCCCATCATCTTTTAAAAATATACATCAAGGGGAAAAATCATTATGGTGACATTCCATGCATCATTATAAAGGATCTTTCTTTTGATAAGCAACCTGAAATAATTTTTTTTCTTTCAAAAACACCTGAAATTGTTGTAAATTATAAAAAAATACCACCAACCCTACTCTGATCTGTTCTCTGTACTTTATTCATTCTCAAGGGCAAATAATTTTACTCTTTTTTTTAATCTTCAGAAAGAGTTTTCATATTGAATTTTGCTGCTCAGTTTTTTTAATACTATCCTTGAAAATGGACTAGAATTGTCTCTTTGAATGTAGACTTTTTTAGTGGCCACAATTTGCCTTCTAAAAGGATTTAGAATATTGTTGAGGTCTGAAAAGTGAACTTGTAGAATATCCTTTGAATGTTTCTGTCAGAGGTCACACAAAAATACAGACTGTAGAAAGGGCTAAGGGCTGTGATAAGAGTGAAGTTTCAGCTACTATGGATTTTTACAGTAATTTATACTGCTTCCTGCCTGTAGGCAGGCAAATAACCCAATAAGAGGTGAAACACTTGAAGAAAAAGACCAATGAACAAAACCCAGGCTTCTCTGTGTAATTCCCAGCAGACTTTCCTTAATCTAATACTGCAGAGACACCAAATATCCTGCTCTTCTGCCCTGACAAAACAGTGCCCACTTACAGAATTTGGGAGGAGTGATAACTAAGTTCGCTCAAGTATTTCTAGTGAGTCCAAAGTCTTGGTGTGAACTGAAAATGAAAGTCTAAACCTCTACGAAAATGTGGGTTATATTGTCTGCTTCAATGCTCTACTGCAGGACAATAAAGGTGTGGTGGGAGACACAATGATAGCTTTGGGAGACAATACATGAAATCTAATTCCAGCTGATCATAGAATCACAGAATGGCTTGAGTTGGAAGGGACCTTAAAAAAAAAAATTATATTTTTAAATTGGTTGCTTTGTAGTCCAGCAAAAGACCATATAAATCAAATGCTATGCTGCTTTTGTACTTTTTGCAATGAGAAATACAAGATGAAAGTAAAATTTGAATATTAATGGAACAAGATTATACCTACTTCCCAAATAAGCCATTTAGTTAATATCATTTTAGTTAACTCAAACCCTTTAAAAGTTAGAACTTTTCTAACACAGCTACTTCTGGTTGAACTGTGTTAGGGAACGATTACACAAGCAGATCACAGGGCAGATCTGAGGAAGGGGTGATGTCTGGTGGGTGGAGAGTGGGAGATGAGCAGCTGCTCTTGAAACATGAGCTGACTGTCGCCACTGTTTCTGCTAAACAAACCTGGATATTTTGCACTTAGGATCATACAGAAGGAAGGATAGAAGAAAGGAGGGAATGACAGGGTATAGGTGAGCAGGAGGACATTCTCAAGTACACATTCAAGCAGTTGATTTGAGACAAAGAAGCACAACATACAGGGGGGTTTATTTCAAATGCATGTCAATAAAAGGTATCAGAAAGTAGGCAGCTTGAAAAATATTGATGATCATTTCACCCAGCGATTATTCAGTGTATCATTGGAGTTTGGCACAACTGAAGTCTGGAGAGCAGGTTTCTCACCTGTAACTTCTTCAATCTTTATCAAATACCAATCCACACTGAGATACCAAGTAAGGGAAAAAGTGAGGAAAGGTAGCACAAATCAAGGTGCCAGTATTTGTGTTCCAATGAAACAACTGTTTTCTTTCTTTTCAACATGGCAAGGGTGAATGTTTCCACACCAAGCTGTCTTCATTTGAACACTTCATTATTTTCAACATATTTTTCACTCATTTCTTCACCACTGCAAACACACATTGCTGTGACTGACTTATCTTAAGTGAGAAATGAAAATATAAACCTCTAAAATATCAATAAAGCTGACATAAAGTCTTTTTGATTGCCTAGAATAGAAGGTAGAAAGACTGTGGCCTCAGGGCAATATATTGTGCCTAAAGGCTCATGGAGTCTGCTGTCACACATTGCATTAAATATTATTCCACTCTGTCTGTTGATATTATGCCTTTGGGATTTTCATAGAAGGTTGAGCATGATGTCCAAGATTGCTCACAATTTAGCTAGTGCACGCTAATATACTGCTGCTATAATACTCATGGGTAGGCCACAACTCAGTCTTTTCTTGCATTGGCTAGTAAGAGTGTCAAATTACCAGACTAAACCAAGTGAAAGGGAATGCCAATTAAAATGGCAGGATGTGTTCCATTTGTTCTAATCAAAGAGTGCTTAATCCCTTCATAAGCTGGCTGGCTTTGTTGGATGAAATTCTGAACAACCTTGTTACTTTTGATAACTGTAAGCCACTGACTCATGGCCCCTTGACAGCTAGCTGAGCATGTAATAACATTTCTCTGTATTTGGGGGCTGGCTTAGCTGGCTTTATAATAGATTATCGTGGATGTTAAAGTGAAATGTTAGTCTTTCTTTAAAGCGCTGTATTCCCTGGTAATTAAGGTTATAAAAAGGGCACTGAACACAATGCAGCTTCAAGGTCGCCCAACGTCTTCAGTTTGTGTAAATAAGGTATTAACCATAGGTTTATTCTGCAGTGCTAATAACAGAAAGACAGCTCTTCTATTACTGGTACATGACAAATTCACTGAAAGCTATTTTTAAGTGCAAACAAGCACCTTTCGCTTCAATTAGAAGACTCATTAAATTGTAAGTACTTTTATAAGAAGACAGAAAAGGTGGAAACACAATGTGGAAAAAAAACAAAAGAGGAAAAAAAACCCCAAAACTCTCAAGTAAGCAGAACACTACAGGAAAAAATACAATCAAATGACATTGCACAACTACATCTGCAGAGGAACAGATTGCTTGGTAAAACAAGAACTTTAGTAAAATCCCAGCTCTTGGCATAGTAAGTCCAGAAGGACTGAAAACTAAGATTTTCATTTTAACATTCAGGGCACTGATTTTTTTTTTTTGGTAGTGTCTGCTTTGTCATCTGTCTATTCCACTGTAAATGTAATAATTTGAAGAAAGGAGTTTCCTGTACATAATGCATAAACTTCCTAACAGACAGGGGAGTAGGACAACAAGAACTACATAAGCTAAGAATGTAAAAACCTTTACAAATTAGGTTTAATAAAATGAAAAGTTGCAAGAAAAAGGTGTCCTGCATTTGCATGAAAAATGATGGAGGGCATGAGAAAGGCCATATAATATCTAAATGCAGCTATTAAGAACAACCAGTATAAAGGCAGACTGAGAGCTCTCTGTACATTTGCATTTATTGGCAGACTCTAGCTTTGTTTTTGACAAAGCCAGCATAAGTAGGTCCTTTATTGCATTGTGCCTTGATCAAGAAATGGGTGTTATTTTTCAGGACTGCTAATTCAATAGTTCACTTGGCAGTACTAAAACACAAGTGTGTGAAGTTACTTAAAGGAAAGCAGTTCCAAGAATACCTACACCATTATATGATACCAGCGCAATGTGAAGTACAATGGGCAGAACCTAAACCATGTAAGGATCAGATTTGCTGGAAGGAAAGTTTTTCAAAATGAAAGCAGTGAAACAATGGAGTAGTTTGTCCAGAGAGGCTGGAAGGGAGTTACAAGACCTGACTGCCTGAAATCTTGAGGAGCTTAATCTGCCCAGTATCTGAACCTGATAGGTTGACCCAGAATTCTACTGAGGTTCCACCCAACTTAAATAGTTACTCATAAAAGAGATGCTTTTGTGAAAATGTAAGGAATTTCTAAATCTTTGATCATTGATGCAAACATTATCTAAGTATGAGGTTTTAAGCCAAGCAGGTTAACTCAAGCAACATTCAGACAAAGCACTTGACTCCTGTTTCTTTCCAATGAGTTTAGAGACAGAAGGAATGAAAAATTAACTATAAAAAAGGCAACCTAGAGAAAAATGAGTGTTGTGTTAGAAAATGTTTTAAATCTTAACTGTTTTTCCAGTTAAGAAAAGAATTGCATGTATAGCAGATACATACCAGTAGATACAAAATTTTCATAATGTAGGGAAGTAATCACAACTGTAACTTGTAAAACATAATGTCTCAATGTCATGTAATCACCCAAATTATTCTCATAATGAAAGCACGTTTAGACATGGTAATAACAATGCATGGTGTATTTATATTTAGTTACTAAGAGTACCCACTTTCCCCAAACAGAAGAAAATGCTCTGCAAATGTCTCATTCCTGAAGTGTGTGTACAAGACCTGATTCTGCTCTTAATGACTTCAAAGATAAAAATTAAGCTGTAGAAAGATAAATTATTTTTATGTGGAATAGAACAAATGTAGCTGCTCAGAGAATTGCTGCGAGGATTCAAATCATTAGGAACATAAAAAGCAAGCAACTCTTTTTGGAACACACTGAAAGAGAAGGTACTGCTGCATGTTGTGAAGCATTCAGTCTTCCTGGTAGGCAGACAGAGTCCTTCTGAGTGCCTGGAGTACGCCGAATTTCAAAATTCTGTCTGAGTCTAGAAGACAGGCAAGCAAGCTGCTCTGTTGGGTACAAATGTTTTGCAAATTATAGAAGTAGGATACAGTAGAAGATTAAGCCCCCTGAATTCTGGTGTCTCCATATGTGCTGACAAGTGCACATATGCATGTTCTGTACTTCCCTCACTGCTCTGTCCCAAGCATCAGACTACTCTTCTGCTTCCTGTGAAGGAGTTCAATGTGTTCAAATCCTGTGACCAGGTAAAGACAGTTTGTTGCTTTCTCCACTTCTCATTATCTTAAATATTCTAATAAAATATTTGGCACATAGAAACATAATGACAACCTATGAAAATTTATTGTATACATATATATATATAAAGTACATTAAAAAGTGAGAGAGCTATCTTCATCAATCAGTTTTCATGGATTTTCTATTGAGTAGAATAAAGCAATGCTTTTTGAAGGGAGCGCAAATCAGCACAATGTTTTTTTCTACATCAGTTGAATCTACTATACATTCCCAATTTTTCATCCATTGTATAGTTCTAATTATAGTTGTGCTTTTCTAAGCTCTCTCATTGTAAACTATATTTCCCATTTTGCCCTGAGATAAAAAAATATTGGTCTGAATTGCTCACACCAGGCTATTGATGCACCAGGTTTGCAGCAATTTACAAATGAAATGCAGTATCAGGTAGGGTCCCAAAGGAAATACATTTTTTGTGTTATAAGGAGACAAGCCCTCAACTGCTATAAAAATATATTTCTCCACTGACTGTCAGACAAAAATCAGTTTATGCAAACTATGAATTTGGCTGGAACTCTGTGAAAACTATCAATACATGTTTTGATTTATGTAACTGTTGCTCTTTGTTTTGATACTGTATTAGAAATATAAGGATTAAATTAAATTTACTAATAAAATCAAAACTTGGCAGGAAAATAGAATATTCACTCTAAGGAGTTAATGAAGAATTAAATTACTCACACTGCACCCAAAAGTTGTCTGCAGAATCTTCATAATTTATATTTATGATCCAGGTATTCATTAGTCAGTTAATAAGAATCTTTTCCCCTGTGGGAAATTCATCAAGAAATAAAGAGACAAGCAGGGAAATACTAATGAAAAGTTTCAACAGATTTAAGTTTTCCTAAAGGCTAGAGCAGGATAATCATTATTTTACTTACTCCTCCTTTTTACTTTACTTACTTTGGCTTCTGTTGGTTTGTACTTAGAAGATCAGAAAAAAAAAAAAAAAGAAAAAGAGGTCAGAAATTAAAAAAAAATAATTGAGAATTCTGCTTAGCCATGCTGTTTAAGTCATATGAAAACTTTTAGACATATATCTGCATTTGTACATATAAAACTTTTATGTCTATATCCTTTCATGTCTCTACTAGACTGAGGCCAAATGCCTGCATTCTGGGTGAATTACAGTTACAAAAATTTGTGATTTTATTCTTTCCTCTTATTACTGAATGCATTCTTCTTTAGATTCTTTGTTGTAATTTCTTGGGCATACATCAAAAAGAATAAAAATACTAAACAGTTAGATTTTCTTTGTGGTGGAATTTTACAGCTTGGTCTAACACTTTTCCATTTAACTACATAATTGTAAAATGTCTGGCAACATTTTTGCTCTGTATCAAAATGTGACACAGATGGAAATGTAAGGATTATATAAACTTAATATGTAAGGTAATATTAATGGAATCACATTTTACATCTTCTTGAACCATCTATACTCATATTATCAGTTCCAGAAAGCAAACTACAAGCATGAAGAATTCTGCGTTTCCTTTGCATATTAAACTTGTGCTCTGAGCTTTAACACAGAAACTTGCTGATTACACACCATTATGCCAGTCATGACAATCTGTTAATTCAGCTGAACTAATTAAACAAATCTGATATCACTGCATAAGAATATGTGTTTAAACCTATATGTAAATATTTATATGAAGCTCACATTTAACTAATTATTCTTTTTTAAAATAATCACCAAATGATGTCTGACAGAACAATTCACCTAAAGAGTCTGAGTTTTGAGTCCTGAGAAATTAATAAGCAAAGGATGAATATCAGGAGCATGTTATTGTAAAGTAAAAGAACACAGAGCTTCTGGCTCAACACCCAAAGAACTTGTTTTTCCTCTCTGATGGGCACAGCCTTGGTCTTTTTCAAGTAGTGCCAGTTAATACCATGTCTCAGCTGACTCTTCAGGTAAGCACAGAGTCTGGCTATAGGACTGCAGGAGCAAACCTCCTTCCCATCATTCCTGCAGGGCAGCAGAAAGCAACTTGCCTTCATAACCAAGCCAAATGCTTGCTGCTTTCTAGGGAAGGAGGAAAGATGTGCACTTTGTCAGGACAGTTCCATTTTCATCTAGAACTAGATGATAGAACTAGAAATTGATAGCAATCAGTATCCCAATTATTTTCTCATATATGCTTGTCTTCATCTAAACACAGTTCCCCTTGTTAAGGAAGTTTTCCCATTTGACCACCCAGGAGCCATTCTGGAGCCACAGCCACACAGCTTGAGTGGAACTGCAGCCCTTCACAGGGCATCTCTCTGGGGAAACAACGGGTGCTCCTTTTAACTCCCCACTCACCCATTCCCACAGTCCATACCATCTCCACCCTAGGTTTCCCAAACTAAGTCTCAGGCATCTCGATACTTAAAATAATTTAGTTCTGGTGCAACAGCTAAATAACATGTAACAGCCAGAGCCGGATGCCTCTGGAAAGGGACCCTAAATGAAGGAAATCCAGGGATTTTATATTCTCCCTTTCAAAGTGTACAAAAGTTCAGGACCCTCAGCTCCAGCTGGGCTTCTGATTATCCAGTCACCTGGCTTCTGCTACAGGTCCCTGGGTCTTCCTGTAACTCAGAGCACAATATTTTATTTTCTGAAAAACATCTGGCCTAGAGTTTATGCTTAGTGTATATATAGATTTTGTGCTGGTCCAGAAGCCTATAAGGTTGGTGTTCTGTAACATTAGAAACATTAGAAACTGCATTCATTTTCTGAAAGGATAACATTTATCTGTTATCCTGCCAGCCAACACCCTAAACCCTACTTTTTGCATCTCACATTCTCTACTCCTTTCTTCCCCTTACATTCTTAATGTAACATTCTTTACCCTCTACATTCTCATTCCCCCATGACCTGTCTTTCATATTCTTCTACTTGATTTTTCCTTAAATGCTAACCAATTCCAAGGTACATTTCTGGAATTTCCTTCTGTCTTTTTACTGTATGGGGTACCCACTGTTGCAACTTAAAACAGACCTGATTCCCTTCCATTCTTAGAATGCTCTTTGATTTCTCAGATATTTTGGGAAATTATTGCCAATTACACTGTTGTGCAGTAACAAAGCCTAGAGTAACTCCATTTTGTATGACAACCTAATCCAATAGGTTAATGCTAAATATGCCATTGTCAGAATGCTTCACAGACTGAACACTTCAGGGAGGACAGACATTTCTCCAGATATTTTCTGGAAACAAACAGGGTTTAGGCATGGCTGCTCAGAATGGGGCAAATTTGGGCATGTGAAGAGGTACAATTCCAATGAATTTTATTTGTGGTGTTTATCTATACAGTAGTCTAGCAGATATATTTTGAGGAAGAAACTAAGAAACAATATCGGACAATATCTTTAAATGAAAAGCTTAACTATTACATCCCTTATTAAAAATAATATAGCAGTTGAATATTTGCTATAACCACTCCCAAACTCTGTCTCAAATTCTCTGTCAACATTTATTTAAAGTACTGGGACTCCTGCTGGAATCAAAATACCTTTAGAAGGAGCATGCTATTAAAATGAGAGCTTCCTTTCATATGATTTACAAATAGATTTCTCAAGTAAAATGTCTGTGTAAACACAGCATAATAACAAAGAATCTGTGGGTGTTTCTGGCATAACCTACAGCTAAAACAGCTTCTTCAATCTTAGGATATCATTATAGTAAAGAAAGTGGAAAGTCTTACTTCCTTACAAAGTAGCATAAATGAATGTAGTTATTACCATAAAAAAGGGAATGATACCCTTGAGTGAAGAAGGGGCAATCGAGTAACAAAGGATAGTTATTATATAACAATCATGTTATCATCAAATCATGACTGCTTGATCATGATGGATTAAACAATTGTAACATTTTATTACTTCATATCCCTCCTGCAGTAACATTAGAGCAGAAATCATGTCATTTTTCCCCTGTAAATTTGGCACCTGCTGACTTAAAGTCATTTGTAGGATGCTGTTAAGTTGGTTTCTTAATGCAGGTGCTAAGTTACCATTCACACACTTAATGACCATGAGGAATATGAAATTGGATCAATTAAAAGAGGGGGTTAGACCTCCCACAGTTTCTAATCACATGTGGACAACCACTAATGAATTGGAGCTCTCTTGGGCATCTATTCTGAAAATCAAATCTTTTAGACAGTTAATCAATTGAGATAGATATCAGTTGAGCTTATGCTTCACTGAATTCACTGCTACCTAGAGAAAAAAAAAAAAAGGCAAAAGGAAGGAGGAATAGTGGAGGAAAGCAGGTTTACAGGGGTTTATCTGCAGTTATACAGAGTAAACAATTATGCTTCTTGTTATTCCAGAAATGCAATGACTGTTTGAATAGAGGGACTTTTCAGACTTTCTATCTGCTGATATTTTCCATGCAAAATAACAACAAAAGTCTACAAGCAAGCTAAATCTATTCCATTGCTTTCAGAACTTGGACACTAATACTGCCATGAAATAGCTGTAGGCTAAACATCTTTGTCTGGCACAGACACAGTAAACATTCCTTTTTGCTTCCAAAATATCTGCTACCCCATATTGTCACGTGTATAGGATTTTATTAATGCCAGCACTGCAGCAATGATTTGTTTATTTCCAGACTTAATGACACATCACAAAAAGGAGTATGTCATGATTCAAGGAAAATAAGAGGAAAAACACAAACCCCCATAAACTCCCAAAACTAACTGACATTAAAAATATTTTAGTGCATTATCTTAGAATGCTAATTAGAGCTGCCAAGCTGAAGAGTTGTTATTTGTATACTACTTTATCCACTGGCCTGAAAATAAGTGTTTTACTTGGATCAAAATATTTTCTAAAAGGGGATATTTCAGCCATGTCACATGCATAGACAACTAGAATGCAGTGACTGCTTGCACTACATGCCCAGCCTATCTCAAATCTCAACTCTATTGCACCAATTTCCACAAAAGACGATGGCTCCAGTTTCATCTAGCTTAGTTTTCTTATCAGTTTATATGAAATACCAACCAAAAACTCTGAAAAAGAAAAGATGGTGGATTAACTGGCTAGGCAGAGGTGATATACCCAGACCATTCGATATGAAAAGCCGTCCAATCTCTGTGCAGATTTGCCTCTGCAAATCCCCATTTTTGGAAGATTGACTTGCACTGAAAATTACTTGGTGACAGGGAGCTCAAGAGTACATAAATAAGCTATCCCAAAAAGAACATATGACTTTTCTTCTTAGCCAAGAGAATGCTGCTCAGCAAAACGTGGGAATATAGCTCCAGATGGCAGCTTTTCAAATTTGAAAGATAAAGATATTTCTCAAACATCTTGCAGGAGCTGCCTACTATCTAACAGAATAGATCTTCAGGCTTTCAGCACAACTGTCTCTGACTGATCAATGATACAATGAATATTTAATCATTTAAGTTATTAAATAACAAAATGGATACCTTTCTGACTCATCCCAAATGCCATAAATAATTAAAGATGTTAATAAGTTCAATGGATTCTTCCTTCATTACTGAAGATAATAAAGAGGAGGCCTTTGTTTTTCTGAGTTGTGTGCCTCGGAACAAAACACTTTGACCTAGAAGCGTTAGTGCCACCAGTCCTTGCATCTTTTAACTTTCAAAAATCTGGAATTGAATTACTCTTATTTCCTCTATATCTGAGGTAAAATTACATACAAGAATTGTACGAAACAGCAATTCATGTCTACATTTTTGCTTAATGATATTTGTGGTATTGGAGGCAATACATGCGTACCTATTTTCAAAAGGATATTTTTAAGGCATAAATTTTACCTTTTGACTAGTCCAGGTAAATTATCTGTTATCAAAACGTTTGTATTTTCCCCTAGAAATGTTTGCATTTCTCCCTTTGAATATATGTAACAAGTGTAATTTTTGTTTAATTACAAAGATAAGAACAGCTAGGTTTCTGCTGATCTTTTTTGCCTGCATAGGTATCTCTGTGAAGAAGGGGTTTTATATTTCCATGGGTAAGACAGTTGATACTCATACTCTGGGCTAACGTGGACATAAAGGAGCATAGGTCTTGTTGTCTAAATGTTGTAATGTCTTCAATGTTTTTTTCAACATGGACAAAATACCTTATGACTTTGATGGAAATTAATTTATCAAATGTGTCCCAAATAGGCATCTTATTTCTCCAAAATCAGAGAGAAAGAGTATATTCTATACTGACATGGTACAAACGCTTGTGCCTTTACTG
Organism: Zonotrichia albicollis; assembly: GCF_047830755.1. NCBI lineage: Eukaryota > Metazoa > Chordata > Aves > Passeriformes > Passerellidae > Zonotrichia > Zonotrichia albicollis. The sequence continues at coordinate 75,700,471 of NC_133820.1, forward strand.
GATAAAAAGAAAGAAGGGAGTATCATTACATTTCTAGAATATTTTTCTTATTTTTCCCAGTTTCCTCATTAAAGATTAACATTTTTTTGCTTCATAAGTTTTTCATCTGGTTCTTTTTTATGGCAAGTTATCCACAATCATTCTAGTCATGCATTTTCTTGCTCTCTTTCTACTATTTGCTTAAGCTAGTTAGGGTTCACAGCTAATTCACTAGCCACTGGTGACCATGCACTCAAATAACCCGAAGAACGTTCTGCTGCCCAGCCTTATCAATGTCTAGTAAAATCCATCTCTGTGAGGCAATCACTACTGAAAGGCCATTTTTGATCATCATTTTACATTGTCCATCCTTTCTAATCCCTTTCTCTGGCAAGATCCTTGTATCATATCTAATTGCAAGGTATGAGACAGAGAGAAATTAGAGATCTGGTCCTTTAGAAACAGCTATTGCAGAGAGCAGCTCACAGGAGGGTAGCAGAGGAGGGGGTCAGTGGGATGACACAGAAAGAGAAATACTCTACTGATGGCATTTCTTTCCTACCCTCCTCATCGCCATTTAGAGAGCTCGATGGAAGTAAAACAAACATGCTAAAAGTAGAAATCATATTTATTATCTCAATATCTCCTTCCAGAATGTTTGAAGGTCACAGATGAGATAATGAGCAAAGAATGCCTAAAGAGTCAAACTGAAAAACTCTCATTAAAAAGTACAGTCTCCAAATTACAATATTGAGGTCTAAAGGGTTTTCCCCTTAAGTATTTAAACACCATGAAAAAACGTCTATCTTAAAATATTATAAATACCAAATCATGGTTACAAAGAACAAAGAGAATTCAAGGGGTTTAAACTTTCATTAATCAAACAGCAAAACTGCAATCTACATTCTTCAATGGCAATTAACTGTGGTTAGTGATATCCTGCATGCAATTAGTTTCTAATATATGCAGTACTGTAAAAATATACAGTTAGTGTCTTTATTATTTATATTGAAGAGCAATAGTTTGTGTTCTTCAAAATTAATTTCTAATTCACAGAAACAGAGTGAGTGATACCCATAAAAGGTGAAAACAATCTTTTATTAGAGGCAGGAAGCAACCGCAGTTCTTGGAGTCGCAATTCAGCAGACATCACAGGCTAAATGCATTGGATCCTGAACATCTGTCCTTTCAACTCAGTGTCATTTAACCTATATTAGTACTTTCCTTCTATTACTGATGCTTACCTTACTTTTTAAACTGCTTCTCTGTATATATCTCAGATTCATGAGCCTGGACAGATCAAAGCCTGGTATCATTCAGAACCTACAAATTGCACATCAAGACTGGACAAAATGAAGATGGTATCAGCGTTTGTTATCATCAAAACTTAGGACATCTTCCCAGTGGGCAGAATTTAATACAGATTATATTTCCTTGGCCCCCTTTCAGCAGAACTGACACTCTCCTTTCCAGACTGTCAGTACCAAGTGGCCATCCTGTTGGCAAAAACTTCGGAAGAGGTACACCTCTGCCTCTATATTTGCTTTCCTGAATGTTGGTTTCTACATTCCATTTTGAGTAACCTGGTTGTCCTGATATTTTGCCTAAGTATTTAGGAACCTAAACCAGAGATTTTGTTTTCTGCTTCAGAATAAAGTTAGATACTTCAAAACAGAATTTTCAGAATCCTCATACTCTTTATTTAAAAAAGTCATCAATATTTATGAGACAATACACTCATTAGACCTAATTATTAGTAGCATAAATAATAGATTGTAATTTTAATGAAAAATATCTATCTAACTACTAAGACAATTTCCATGTTATAAATGCTGCAATTTGCAATATCAGCCATGCTGAATTTCTTTCAAATTTCTTTAAATAACAGCAATTTATATTCTATGACAGGAGAAAATATATGGACTTTTTTGAAATTATAAGTTTTATCCTTCAGTTGAGTAAAAAGTTAATAGCATGTAAAATATGATAACTTATAGTGGGCTAAAAAATTAAAATATCAGGACAAATTGGGTGACATTAGAGCAAATATTTAAAATATTTTAGATGCATGTATCATTATCTGCTCTAACATTTGGATATTCACCAGCAGAAATGTAATTGCAATGTAACTATTAGATTTAGGCTTGGATTTTACCAGCAACATTCCTAAAGCAGTTCTTAATTGCAACAAATTATCTTTTCTTTGAGACATACATGCCTCTTGGAATTTCAGTCTCATTCAGTGTGAGAAATGCTGTCCTGTATTCATAGACAGGGCTCCTATACCTATATATGTAATCATATTAATTGAACCATTTGTCTGACAGAGGAACTGATTAAGGTTACAAATCAGAGACCTACAGAATTCTCCATTGCATACAATGGAGAATGTCTCTGTCCATCAAGGAATTAGTAATTTATAAAGGCTGAGGCATGAACAATAGACGGGTGGGTATGAAAGATGGAAGGGAGGGTTAATTTTTAAATTGTACAAGACGAAAAGAATTACAATAGCAGAGGCAACATTGTAAAAAGTTATTCCTTCAAGGTTATTGTGTACATTCATCTTTCCACCAAGCAACAAAAACCATCCTAATCTATTTGGTGATAAGATAGAGAGGTGAAATCAATTGATTATTTTTTTTCCAAATGCATTTTAGTTCATTGTCTTGTTTCATGGAAATCTATCATCAAGCACAATACAAAGACAATTTCCTGTTCCTTTTTTATCTTCATTTTCTTTTCTCCTAAGTTTTCACCTGATTCACACCTCTGGCATTGACATGCCAAAGATTTCATGGTGAGGCATCAGCAAAGCAGAATATTAATGCCATGTTCCTTTCCTAAGAAAAAAAAAAAAAAAAAACAAAACAAACAACCCAAGCATCAGAAGGAATAATTGCCTTAATCTATTCTGATTTCTTCTACAACCAAGCCCATTGCAATTTCACCTGAAAGTTCTTCTGTCAAGTTCACTGTTTTGCAATGAAACACAGAATTTTCAGTGAAAAACTGTCTTTTTGGGATAAAGACTTCAAGTGAGAGAGAATCCTGCACATCTGATGATGACTAAAACCCATAATTATTAAGCAATGGTGTTTCAGTTCTATTCTAAATTCTAAATTTATCTAGATTTATATCTTGCTACTGAATCTTAGAAACACTTTCTTCATGCTTTCTCATGTTATTATGTAAGATTATTCCTATGACATTCCGTTGAATATAATCTGCCAGTCTTTTAAGGCTTACAAACTTGGTCATGTTAATTCATTTGCTTTAAATCAGTTCTGCAATTCTCAGTAATTTTTCTCTTATTGGTTCAAATCTTTCACTTTTTTTCTTGAGAAAACATTTATTAATTAGGTTGTATAATGGTGCAAAGTATTATAAAAAGTATTGTGACACAGTCACCTCTTTTCAGTTGTTCATAACTGTGGAGTTAATTAAATTGCTACTTTTGCCAAGAATTTCCACAAGTTGTGGTCAAATTTTCTTTCTATCTACAGGGACCTGCCATATGTATTTCCTATCTATACTTCAATATAACTGGCCTTCAACAGCTGACAAACATACTAAAAAACAGTAAACATATATATGTAATAAAACTCCAGTATCAACCAAAACAGAAAGCCACTAAGGAAATTTTAATAATAATAGAAAAAAATTAACACATAAACCTTTATGAGAATATCCTTTTTTGAACATATTTTAAAAATAATTTTAATATAAGTATATGAATCTCTTTAATACTTACCTCTTGCTATGCCTCTGCTTACACACATAAATATATATATTTATATGGATATAGGCACATACATGCAGACATATGTGTGTATATATATATCTATATATGATGTACCTGAAAAATTCTTCATGCTGTGAAACCTTACATTATTTAACATGAATTATGCTAATAAATTTTGAAACTTATAGAGAAAGACATGTCCCAAAAGTTCAATGAATCATTCAATTTCCAGATGTAGTTCCTCCATGTATCAGTAGATTCCTAATGTCATACTGTCAGACTGTGGAAGGTTGTGTTAGAATTTAGCACTCCAACACAGGATTTAACACAAGATGGAAAGCTTATCTAACCTGACAGTACTCTAGAAATAATCGCTCTGACTTGTCAAAGATGGTACATGCCAGGATACTTACATTATTTAGAAATGTAGGATGTTTAAGGGAAAAAAAAGGAAGCGGAAAAGGGACAAAAAGAGAAATCTTATAAAGCCCTCTGGTCAGATTTCAACTGTGCCAAAAGAGAGAGACATAAAACCAAGAAACAAAAGAATGCACAGAATCTCATCATATACATAATTTATTACTCATTATCTAGCTTTAACCCTTAGCTACCTCTAGAATACTATTCAGATTGAAGCATTAAATTAGAAGGAAAGTGATGCATGTAAACAATATTTTCCAGGGAGATGCACTTTAGGATTGGTTGTACCTGCCTTTACAGAAACAGCCTACAGTTGACTATGAATATCTAAAATGCTTTTTGAAGTTAAAATCTTGGTTTATTTTATCATTCAGAATGCATTTAGTGAAAAAATGTTTTGTTACTATGAAAAAAAATGTCCTCTTTTCATGACAGCAGCAATCATTGGTATAACATTCTCATAAAAGTTTAAAAAAATAAACCAAATCTAAATCAACACAAAACAAACTTCAATATTTTTTTTCCAAAGATCTCTTATTCTGAGAAGTCTTTTTCATTTTTTAAATATATGGTTGTTTTGGTACAAACAGGGCCACACCTGTCCCAGAAATAGACAGATTCTCATTTTTAGATGGGAGGAAACTTACTTGAAAGCATTTAGTTCTTTTGCAAGGTTCTGTTTGTTCTTCAAAAAGCAAAATGCTTAGGTGTGTGCTAGGTGTGTATGCCATCATGCTGACTATTGCCCATTATCAAGCACTTCAGTTTGTTGGATTTTTTTAATTCTATGCACTCAACAAAGCAATTTAGACAACAAACATATTCTGAATTTAGCTGGTCTTAACAATAACCCAGGTCAGAACAGTGAATCTTTGAATCAATTTTTCTTGAGCACAGACAGTTGTACAGTATCCTGTCCTGTGCTTTTTAAAATTAAAATTACAAAATCTAAATTTAAACTGTGGGAAATATATATACATATAGATTGATTCAGATGCCTGAAAATGGTCATTGACTGGCTTTTGAGACATGCTAGGGTAGGCAAACAGCCATGTAGGGCTATGATATTTGACATAGGACATGCAAGAGAGCTCTGCCCTTCTGAAACATCAACTAAAGACGCACAAAAATAACCTAAGACTTCTGCAATAATGGTAGAAAAATTAAAGCCACTGAATGGCACCTCTGGTGTCTGCATTCAGATGATACTGTTTTTTTGAGCTTTGGTAACTGCATTGGCTGACTATAATAGAAACTTAGATATATATCTAAGTTTGTAAGGGCCCCTCTACTGTAGATGCCTGCATTTGTGAATCTGAAGCAGTCTCCCTGTCTGTTTGTTGAATTTTATATACTATTGGAATTAAATCCCAATATTGCCGGACGGAACATACCTGGGCTCATCTGGCCTTGCTGCTTGACCAGAGGCGGCAGCTGTGGTGGTTTCACCTCAGAGACACATTTGGCTGGCTGGATGCTGCAGCTGGCACTTGGAACAAGTCCAGACAAGCAGGAACTCAGGTTTACCTCTGGCAGAAAGGCTTTAGGTGAAGTGAAGGAAAAAGAGTTGGGTTCTGCTGGAGGGTTTCGATCTAGAGCTTTATTCCTGGCACACAGGCCTCTGAATCCAGCAACAGCTCCAACAGGACAAGGAATCGAGTAGTTGCCCTGTCTTTTAAGCCCAGGCAGAGAGAGAGGGAAGGGCAGGTGTGCCACCAACCAGGTAAGGGAGAGGACGTCTCAGGGGACCAATGACACCTGGATAGCCCAATGCCCCCAGGGCTGAGAGGCATCCTTTGAACTTTGCCAATCACCTGACGGGCCTTACTGGAATGCTGGATTGACAGACAGCACTCAGCAAGGGGGCAAAGGGGAGGGGAAGGGAGAGGGTGTTGGCACACCTGGGGGAGGAACTGGGATAGCTGAAACAGGCTATTACATCACACTGCAACAATATGCATGTATATATGCATATACATACCATTTATTTCAGTATTTTACCTTCTTTCAGTCTTACTGGCTGCTTCAGAACAGAAAGCTTTTTATATGAGCCACACTCCTGCCCAGAAATCCAACCACTTGCTTCTTAGAAAGAATACCTAAATGTTGCATAGACACTCTCTTACAACCCCTACAATTGCATTCTCCCTGTTTTTCATTATGGGAGATAGACTGGTATCCATTGTGGCTTCTGGTTTGTCTTTGTGCAGTTTCAATTTTTGAAAAAAGTCAAAGAAAGGCTTCGAAAGAGTAGATGTCCCTGGAAAAAATTCAGTGTGATTTGTATTCCCTCTAATAGTGTTGACATAGACCTAAGCAAGTGTGCATTCAAATATCACCAAAAAAAATAGGGAGAAAGAGCAGGTAGAGTGACAAATGCCAAAACCATGACAGGAAAAATAAGGATCAATACTGAGGCAGGCATGACAAGACCCCTGACTGGACAAATGAAATTGGTCTTGCCTGATAAGTAGTGGATTGAAGACAGGAAAATCAAGAAAAAAAAAAGACCTTGACCTAAAAATAGGTAGAAACAATTAATTCAAAAATAAGCTTTGTCTATTTGTAATATGTGATAAGTGCAGCTAATGTGGGCCCATATTAATTCACTTGGTGCTATGGTGTGTTCTGCATCTGGTAGAGAGTGTCACGATAAAATATTGTGGTTTTGCATCCTCTGTGTGAGGGTGGCCTTTCACAGCTCCTTATAAACCTGACTGGGGAACTCACTGGGTGCTCGTTGGTCAGTTGATCCCTTTAAGACGTGTTGAGTGTCCCTTCACCCCACAGGTGTTGAGTTGGGGAACCTGAAACTAGAGTGTAACTTCCCTGTATAACATCAAAACCATGATTGCTTTTGGTGGAAGTGCAGGCAAAGTGAAGAGTGGTTCACTCCAGTGTTTCTTCTGGATATTCACTGGAAATAGTAAGTGTGCTGGACATCTGGTTTTGATTTTTAAAATATTCTTCTTATAAAGTACTTTAAATGTGGTTTGTAAAAATAATGAAAAAATGTGTTGCAATCTGAAAATGGATTTCAAACGGAAATATGCCATTTATGGTGCCAAGGATATGGCAGTCAGACCTAAAGATTAGGATTGTCTCTAAAAATCTTGAATTCCATTTATTTTAAAGAACATCATCATTGCTCAGAGATGTTATCTTGAGCATTTTAAAAATCTGGAATGAATGACACAGACTTATCAGTGGTTTTTAATTCTACTAAATTGCATAAAAATTGTCCAGATGAGTACAATTGAGCCAATACTTACAAATTTGACTCTTATCTCTGTTTACAGCTTGTTCATCAAGGGTTCATAATTTTACTAATGTATTTGTCTAAATTTTTTTGCAAATACAATATGCCTAATTTCTGTGAATGTCTCCATGTGAGAGAAATTTTGGTGTTAAATTCACAGCAAATATAAAAAGAAATTCTGCATAGTTTTTTAAAAACTAATTCAATAAATATTTGTTCTGTATGATGACTCACAGAAAACTGGTAATTCTGCAAGGTCTGAGAAAGTCTGTTTCTAGACTTCAGTCAGACCTTGTGTCATTTGGGTTTTTCTTTTGAAATTTCTTTTTGCAATAGCAGTATAAAAAGGCCCATTAATTGTTTAGCTAGACCAGTATGGGTGCAATACCACATATTTGACAAAAGAAATTGACAAAAATAAAAGGACACAGATCAAAACCACCATTAAAATTTAGGCAAGGCTGAAAAATATCTGTAGTTTAAATACATAGAGAATTGACATAAATACACTTTCCATCCACTCTCAGATAAAATATATTTTTCAGCTCACAACTATTAGAAATAAAATCTTTTTGCTATTCTATCACTATAGTGTCTGGGCAGTGGTGTTCTTTATCATGTCACTCTATTCTAAAGGAACCTTGTTTTGGGAGTCTTAAATTTCCTACACTTACTGAAGGTTCATCCTCAAAATGGAACTACATTAGTCAAATCATTCCTCACTGACTCTTAACACAGTCTGAGTAATATCATTTCTAATTAGGGGAAAATTACATTGATCCTCTTCATATTTTAGCGCCTCAATACAGAGATACTGCATAGAATACACAAAGCTTTTTCTTTAACACTGGCAGTGATCCAGTAATATGTGTCTAATGCCATGTCATAGGTCTGGTCCTCAGATGCTGATCCAGAATGATTTAGGTTTTCATAGGCTCATACCTAATTTATGGTTTGATGTTGAGGTTTTAGATAACTTAAAGCATTTAAACTGGCACCTGAATAGCTGCTTTTGCACCAACTTTCAATTCCTTTGGGCTATCAAGCTATATTTTTCTTTTTTTTTTTTCTGTGCTATTCAGCACTGATAAAAATACCAAACATTAGAAAAACATTAGGAAGAAAAGAGAATATATTTGTATATATATATATCTTGGTATATTATTTGTCTGCATATATATGAGAAAAAAGATAACAGTATAGTCAAAGTACAACACATATGACAGCAATAGCTCATATATGATAAAAAGATATTATGCTAAAGTTTTGTTGGATCTGAATCAAACAAGTTTCTATTGATGTATTATCTAAATCAAAGTCACGACATTAAACAGAGAATTTTTCTATCATTTCAGGCCATTCTGAATGAAGTCAGCACTGCAGGATAGAATCTAGTATTGCAGTTAGGTTAGCCTTCATCATCACCTGCTTTGTTACACATTGGAAGAGAACTGGATAAAATAGGCAAAAATTATGACAAGTGTAGATATAGAATAATCTTCTTTTAAGTCAATAATCTTTAAGTGAAGAGATCAACACAGTAACATTGAAGTCTGCACTGAGATTGCATGGTAGCTACAACTTCAGCCCTCAGGAAAGGTTTTGACAGAAATCTTACTCATCTAGGGCACACCAGGTGCTGTGAAGTCTGAGTAGGTAGCATTTATAAATTGCAGTCCTGAATTTAGTCTTAGAAATAACATTTCATGTTGCATCAGTCATCTACTATTAGAATTGAAATGCTCTTCCAGTGTTACAGATTCATCTAAGTCCTAACAAACACAAAATTAAGCACATTAAAACTACTGCTTCAGAAACTTTGTTTCTGGAGCAGAAAGTTTATAATGATTATACAGCATGTGCTCCAAAATGTAGTTAACCTGGAGTTTAAAAATCTCATCCTGAAATTATGTTATCATGCGTCCAGAATAGGGAGCCAGCAGTACAGAACTCTGGCTGTTCTTTCTGTTCCTTTCAAAAATTCTGCCAAGATAAGAAGTGATAGCGCCCAGATTTTCCAAAAAGACCTCCCAACTAGTTATGTTTAACTGGTGCAATTCTTGTGTCAAGTCTTTGCTCCAAAAGTGTTTCCAAATTTTTCCAGAGCCTGAGGCATTTTGTTTAGCTGTAGTGTGTTGGGACAAAGAACCAAACTGAAATAAACACAAAAATATATAATACTAAGAGGGAAAAAAATCTTCAAAGGGAGTTTCAAGAAAATTGGAGTGGCAATTTTCTATTCAGTATAGCACATGGAAAAGCTACTTTGGTGATGCTTTCCAATGTTTAACATTTGCAATGATTTTTTCTTGAGTTGATGACTTTTATTTCTTCCTCTTTTCTTTTGTTTTCTCTCAAGACATTTGTTTATTGTGAATTCACCCTGTGTCCCCAAGAATTACATGAGTGTCTGTGGGGTCCTCAAGTGCCAGTTGGAAAGGATCAAAAAAAAAAAAAAAAAAAGAAGCAACACCATCCCATAAAAGTTCACAGAAACAAAGAGCTAGGAGAAAAAAAATTAAAACAATTAAGGTGTGGTGTATGCTGTTTGACTGCTAAATCAATCTCGAACAAAAAAGGCCAGCATTTGATCACATGGCTTGGAGTACAGATCAGAATTGTTTTGACAATGGTTGTCTCTATGGCTGTCTATCTCTTATCTGTGTAGCATTGTTGTCACAGTTGCTGTCTTTGCTAGATTGTTACTTAACTCAAGGTCATAAGAACATAGATCAAGTTTCTACTAGATTAATAAAATAAAAATATAATAAAATAAAATATATACTCTTGTAGAAAATTATCTAGCAAATGAGTTCCTTCAAACTCTAGTCTCAGGAGAAATATTTCACTCCAAGGCATAACTAAATAAACACCTGTTAACAGACTACTGCTAATGCTACTACTTTAGAATTCACTGATAGCAGCCCTAAACAGTGCTCAGAGAATTGAGATGAAACAGATTAAATAAAAAAAAAAAAAAGGAATGGAACTCTCACAGCACAACTGAACTGATTAATTGCAGCTTTAGAGTTCTATAATATGTATATCTGAAAGCTGATGTGACCAAATATGCCATCATATAAGGTTACTAAATCTGCATAAGCTTCTCATCATATCAGACCTTGGTACAGAACTTGAAATAAAATAAAGTTCACTGCATTAGCAGCTCTTACACCCTTACCATCTGCCCACACAATACAAGAGCACCTAGCACTCCTTTTCCTGTTTTAAACAGGAATTTGTGCTTTGCACCTTGATTAGACTGTATAATTTTTTTTTCTTTGCAAAAGACTTTTTCTTATTTTCATTATTTTTTCTTCATCTGCCCCCAGGAAATTGTTCATTGTTAATTACTCAGGGGTATATTTTTTTCCCAGAGGACATTCATTATTCTTTGCAATTCTTATTGTGATGTCCTTTTAATAAATGGTCTATTTTTCTACACCAACCCAGGGAACCTAATTATTCAAGTAATTGAAGCCTCTGTTCACTATTTTTGTTTTATGATGATAAGTACACTATGGACTGGAAAAGTGAGAGTTTCCATTTCTGGGCATTTTTTAAATTTTTTTCCTGTACATTAGCCTTTTTCTTTAGCTTTTATTGTGTATCAGTTCCATATTTCATCATTAACTGTAACTACTCCCTATAATATTGAATATAACCTTTATTATTACATAATTTCATCCCTATAACTAGGTTTAAAATGTAATGCAATTTGATTTTAAACTTGTTTTATGAAAGATAAAACAGAGATTATTACTATTTATACAAATGTATACAACACATTGGGGGAATACAATGAAGGTCAAGATGAAACTCTTATAGAATATTTTTTAAAAGTAAACCTAATTAAATAAAATAATGTCATACTAATGCGCAGAGATCTTCAGAGGAAATCTATCTAAGAAGTATAGTTTACATTTGACCTTAACATATTAAAAATGTTCATATTTTTATTTAAAATACAAACTAATATGGGAACTTTGTATATTCATATACTATAAAAATACTTTAAAAATACATTTCTACATGGTGTGTAAGGTAAAAATTGTATAGATTGTAATTTTTTGATAGGAATATGGATAGGCGTTAGTGTTTGGGCACTATGGATAGGAGTATGGATATGTGTTAGTGTTTGGGCAGCAATTTTCAAAAAATTTATTCAGCATTGTCCACCCTACCGTGCTTAATTTCAAAATCTGACATTTTCATAATGTAAATTGTTTTCTCACTTCTGTTTTATATTGTATGAATTCATACCCAACATAAAAGCTAATCCAGATACAATCATACTCACAGGATGATGGTAATTCAGAGCATTGTTCTTAGTTGTAATTTCATCCTTTTATTTACTTTTCATCATTAAAAGTGACACTCTCAGAACCTTCCTGAGGTATGAGACGACAAGACCACACTTAGTGATATCCATTCATCCCAGCATGTGAAGGAAAATGAAAAATCCAATATCCATAACCACAATTAAGAAATTCTGGAAAATTAGCTGTAACATAGACTGAAAATCAGATTATTAAAAGGTTACTAGATTGCATATATTACATAAAGGAGGCATATATAATTTTCAAAGACCTAGCAGGAATGAAAGATTTAAAGGTTATCTTATACTATGATTCAGTATCTAAAATGTCATTTAACCGAGACTAGTTCACGAATGAGGCAAATCTGTGTGAAACCCAGCTCAGACCAAACTTACATGATACTGATGAGTTCACTAAAATACCTGGAAATGATTGCAGAAATTATAGTGTCTTAATAAGTTAATATGCCCATTCTCATTACTTGTGCTCTCATTTAAGACTTACTGCAGATTCCATCTGCTTGTGGATGGCCACATTTTAAAAGTCAGATCTTCTTGGCCTCATGTCTGAGAGGATGTATTTTCTCCAATTAAAGTGTCATTAGGTCTGACAGAAGGGCCATACCTGACTACAATTAGGAAAGGGAAACAAGTAACATGCACCAGCTTGCTTTTTTTTTTTTTTTTTTTGTAATCTGTTTTAGGGCACATGAAAGTAGTGCTCTGGGAAGCATAGCAGAAGCTAGATTCATTCATCTATGTAAACGCTGAGCTAGGAATTGTTCTTACTGAAGGATCCTCTTAGTATCAGTGAAGAACAGTTTCCTTTCAAGAGACAAGGCAGATGTCAGATAGTCATTTTTACTCTTTGGATACTTTTAGCTGGATATCCTTAAACCGATCATTACCTTGTGCTGCATTGACTTCTGTGTCACATGAGACACTGGAGAGTCCAAAACTAAATTAGAGCTAGACTCAAAACTGTGGAGCAGTTAACCTCTGAAGTTAAGGCAATAAGAGAATGTCATGGGGTGGGGTGAGCCTGGGACTTGGCTAATTTAAGTCTACCCATTCTCTTTAACATCTGTCTTGCCTTTTCTGAGGAGGAGGGGTTTTTTTAATCAAGTAATGATTTTTCAATACATAAAAATACCTGATTAGAAACTTTTCATTAAAAGAAGAAACAGGGAGAACTAAAAAAAAAACAAAACAAAAATCTCAGTGAAATTGTGAAAACTGATTCCATATTTGATCTGAAGCAAAACATTAGGAAATGAATTATTCCTCCACAAAAAAAAAAAAAGGCAAAAGCCAAAACAAGCAAAATGAAACAAAAAACTTCCAAGCAAGAAGAAAATTGAGAAGCTTAGACTTGAAGAGTTTAGAGTCATTTGAGATCCTACAGAGTATTCCCTTTGGCATCCAGCAGCTGTTCTAGAAGGCTTTGTGCATCTCACAATGACCTGTGCCATGTATTTCAAATCCTATGCAGATGTCCAGACATTGTCAGTAGTATAAAATGATTTTAGATGAGTATGGTTAGGCTATTAAATGTAACCTCTAGTGTTGACTCTAGTATAAACATCCAGACACCCTTTATTGCATTGGATTTTTACTTTTATTAAAATTTTCTAAACCAGCGTGGAAAGTTGATATATTTTGACTGTTTACTTTAAAACTGAGCTTAAAGATTATGAGCTAGTGGTGCCAAATTCAGTGAACTATATGTTCAGCGAAAAGAACTGGGTCTTTAATGACTGAGGTTTTGCCAAGACCTGATCAATTCTTTCATGTTTCTGCAATGCGTAGGAATGCAATGCAAAAATAAAGTCTTGTATCTGCTTATTCAGAAAAAACTCGTTAACAAAGGAATAGAAAACTGATACTCTAAAATAAAAATATTTACCAGACTCAGGATTTTAACCAAAATCTAATTTCTCATAAAAATGAATGTGATAGTTAAATAAGGAAATGCTAGGGGAAATGGCTCTTTGCTTCTCTGATGCTAGAGAAAAGTCTCTTGTAAGGTCAAAGCAAGCTAGTTCATCTAATTCCATGATTGATGCATGACTGTCCTGTAATGGTTTTGCTGTTTTCAGAACAGCTTATCTTGTGAAAGATGACACACAGCCTCCCTTATTAGAAGTCTTCAGAGTCAGTTTAATGAAGGTGAAATTTTGTGTGTACTGCAGTTGGGCAAATTCTTTTGCATTGCTGTTAAAAAGATAGAAAAACTGAAAATTCTGTGTCAGTCTTTCAAAAAAATAGTTGCAGCTACAAGAAATCAACATCTGTTGTGTGTTTTCCCTTTGTTTCCTCTAATCGATCCAGCAAATCTTTGCCAAACATTTGCACAGTGTGCCATAGAAATGTCACTTGAGGGTGAAAAAGACTGTCACTTTATAAGTAAATGTCATTTTGCAAGTAAATATTGTTGATTAGGGAAAGAAAAATGACACTAAGGAAAGAGCCTCAATGGCTAAATGGCTGATGATACAAACAAGAAACAGAGCATGTAATGAAGATTTCAGGTAATTTGTACCCCATCTTTCTGATGCCTTCATGGCAGTAGATGGTAAAGGAAGTGTTAGTCCTTGGCTCCCAAATAATCCCAACACCGAAGCTTTATTTTTCAACAAAAATCTTTAACAGGCAACGTTTCCACCTTAACCAACCATGGCAATTGAAAATATTCTCCTTTTCAATTCCTTCTTTTCCTATCAAGTCTCAGTTTTCAAGTAATCTTTACCTCTGTTAGAATCATATAATCATAGAATATTTTGGCTTGGAAGGGACCTTCAAGAATATCTAGTTTTAACCCCCCTACCATGGGCAGGGACACCTTCCACTAGACCACATCACTCAATATCCCATCCAGCCTGGCCTTGAACACTTTCGGGGTGGGACATCCACAGCTTCTCGGTTCCAGTGCCTCACCACTCTCCCGGTAACAAATTTCTTCCTGATATCTACCACAGATTTCACAGAATCACAGAATGTGCTGAGTATGCTGAGCTGAAAGGGACACAAAGGATTAGCAGCTCCTGACCCTGCACAGGACCATCCCCTGAAGTAGCAAGCAGCACCTCTGTATTCTTTCCATGTCACATGATCCTTGCTTCCACTGGACATACACGATTCTTTTTTGCTTAATTTTCCAAGAGAAGATTCTTGTTCGGCCAAACTGGCTTACTGCACACCTACTTGACTTCCAGTATTTGGGAACTGCCTGCTCCTGTGCTCTTAGGAGGTCTGATAAACACATATGAGGGAAATCAAGTGTATCACTAGAAAAGGAGCGGTTATCACATATACTGGGCATGCACAAGTGCGAAATGGGAATGTTTCAGCAAAGTCTGCAAAGAAAACTTGACCTTAACTCTCTTATGCTATAGTTTTGGTCTTCAAAGCACACACACACACAGAATAATTTTTACTGCTACACTGTGTGACCTTTGTTAACTGCCAGATCAAGAATATAACCTGAGAACAATTCAAATTGATTCAAATGAAGTGTATATGCATGAAGCACATAAAATTATTCTTGTCTACACTTTCAGCCCTAAGCTCATACAACACTTGAAGCATGCCACTATGCCAGTTTAAGATTGAGATCTACCCATATGGCTTCATCTATCTGTACAGGATAAAATGTTTATTGAGGAATAGTAACATATAAAATGAAAGGGAAGGAAAAGCCCGTATAATTACCTTCTTCTTTTAGCAACATAATGATAAATTAACACTGTCAGAAAACAAATTTAGTATCAATGTTGTTATTAAAAATTTCTAAAGACAATTAGAAAATCAAAATTTAATATGGCAAATTTTCTTGAACTACTGTTGCAATTTTCAACAGAATGAAAAGCTGGAAACTTGGCTTCAATCTACAAAATTAATAGTATAAAGACTTTTCATAGAGATTTTGAGTCTCTGCTCAGGCCAGGAATAGACTTCTAAAAAAAACCAAACAATATTGCTCCTTAATTTTCTATGTTTTTATAACTTAAAATGGACTGGCAGACATCTCATTCTATCTGTGGATTACTTTTGATCTCGTGTATAGGTGGAGAAGTTCTCAATATAAGACATTTTCATCCAAGTTTTTCACTGTCTTTTAGTGTAAAATCTGAATTTAGTAAATAGTGCTACCATATTGTAGTCAACATTTAACTCTTATTCAGACTGTCCTTCTGACCCACAACACAAAGCACATTTGACACACTATCTTCATAGAGGAAGCCCATGTAATTCATAAAGTTATCTTATTAGTTAATGTGTTGGATACCTGAGACTCTGTGAAAAAAACAAACAAACCAAACCAAACGAAATCAAACCAAACGAAACCAACAACAAAAAAACCCCAAAACAAAACAAAAAACACACAAAAAAAAAAAAAAAAAAGAAAACCACAAAAAAATCACAAGGGAAAACCACAAAAAAAACAAAGGAAAACCAAACAAAAACCCAAACAAAACATCCCCAATCAAATATTCACGCGAGAGTGAAAAAACACTAAGTAAAGAAATTCAGCCAGCACCTAAAGTGAAGCAAATTGGCCCAGATGGGGCCATGAGATTGATCATGCTTTGTCAAAGTCTTAGAACACTGTTGTAGAACTCAAGTTAACCTTTGGACATATCTGAGCCCAGTGATCGTTCATTTTTACAGAATTTCAAGTGACATACCAGCAAAGCTTTTTCTTCAGTGACTGACCTATGTTTTTAATGGAAATAATGCTTTACCACCCATCTGTAACTCTCTGCACAAAATTTCTTTGGTAAGCAACTTGTTCAGCTGTTCCAATGTAAGGCTTCCAGCTTGATCGAAAACTAAATTTTATAGTGCTGGCATTTGTTTTTGTGTTTGTGTATGTTCATGCATGTGTATTTCTGTACCTAAAGGAGTGGAATAAATTCCTGTGAGGAATATGTAGTTTTCTAAAGAGGGATGCAATGTAAAGATGGAGTTGTATCAAATTCAGTTTATTTATTTATTTTGCTTCCAAAGAGAACTTTTATTAGCATACTTATTCTGTAAAAAAGAAAAAATATTTTAATTAAATGCTTAAGTCAGTTTATCCCTGTAGTGTATGCAATGATAATAAAATAATACTAAATAGTCTTGTAGGTGCAAACAAATTTTCAATATGTAAGCCAGACTTTAAAAATATCTCTGACACAAATCATTGTAAAACAGGTCATGCATAAGAATTTAGGAGGGGTTGTGGCTTAACCCTGGTAGGCAGCCAAGCCCCACACAACATCACACTCAGTTCTTTGCATTGGTATGGCAAAAAGAATTAGAAGTGCAAAAGCAAACAACACTGTTGAGATAAAAATGGTTTAATAAATGAAGCAAAACCATCTGTGCAAGTAAAGGAATATAAGCATTTCAGTCATTACTTCCCATGGGCAGGCAGATGTTCAGCCATCTCTAGGAAAGCAGGGCTTCATCACATGCGGTGGTGACTTGGTAAGACAAACTTTATAAATATGAATGTCCTCCCTTCCTATTCCTTTCCCCAGGTTTTATTGCTGGCCACAAGCCTGAATGGCTTTGGATGCCACATGGGGTGAGCGGCCCCAGTTGTGTCTCCCCACAATCTGCTTTCCATCCTTGCCTACTTACTGGTGAGGAAGATTTAGATAGAAAAGCCTTGATGCTGAGCAATTCCTAAAACATAACTGGATTTTTCAATCCTGTTTTAATCCAAGATCCAAAACCTAACCATAACCTAGCCTAAACCATAACCATAAACCCGAACCAAAACCTAGCTCCGTACTATGACAAATATTAACTTGACCACAGACAAAACTGAGACTAAAGTTAATGTTATGGATTTATTTCTGCTTTACCAGTTTCTGACTAAATCTTTAAAGAAGAACACTGGTGTAAATCCCCAGCACCCAGCACTAGAAAACAAGTTGGATACTTGGAAGAGAAGTTCTGTAGTTTTTACTCTGTGAACAGAAAGAAAAATAGACAGAAAAGTAAAAGATAATAGCTCTATCTAATAGAGTTGAAACTCAGTGACAGCTGAGAGCTTTCTAACTTCCTCGCTGTAGTGGACAGAGGAGAACAAGAACTCATGAGGGTGATTTATGCTGTCATTAGAGAAGTGTCATAGAGGATGAATCATTTGGCCTTTGCTCTCTTCATAATCAGCAGGGGGATAAAAAGAAGCATCCATAAACAATTTGTCATTGTATCTTAATGTAAGTACCTGAGAGAGCTATGGTAACTTCTGCTCTGACAGAAATTATATCTCTGCATTGTTTATTAGTGCAGCTAAAACAATTAAGTAAATTTTAGACATCTGAGAGATGCTGAAGCAACAAATACCCTAATAATTGCTTTTATTTCCAAGAGCACCATATTATTTTAACAGTTTCAAAATTACAGAATCACAGAATCACAGAATGAACCAGGTTGGAAAAGACCTTTTAGATCATCAAGTCCACCATATGACCTAACCTAACACCTCCTCATCAAGTAAACCATGGCACTGAGTGCCACTTCCAGTCTTTTTTTAAACAGGTCCAGGGATGATGACTCTATCACCTCCCTGGGTAGATGATTCCAGTGCCCAATCACTCTTTCAGTGAAGAATATTTTTCTGACGTCTAACCTAGACTTCACCTAGTACAGCTTGAGACTGTGTCCTCTTTAGGTTCTGTCCGTTGTTGCCTGGAGAAAGAGACCAACCCCCAACTGACCACAGCCACCTTTCAGGTAGTTATAGAGAGTGATAAGGTCACCCCTGAGTCTCCTTTTCTCCAGGCTAAACACCCCCAGCTCCCTCAGTTGTTCCTCACAGGGTTTGTGTCCCCAGCCCCTCACCAGCCTCGTTGCCTCCTCTGGACACGCTCGAGCGTCTCAAGGTCCTTCCCAAACTGAGGGCCCAGAGCTGGACACAGCACTCACAGTGTGGCCTCACCAGTGCTGAGTACAGGGGGAGGATGATCTCCCTGCTCCTGCTGGCCACACCATTCCTGATACTGGCCAGGATGCCATTGGCCTTCTTGGCCACCAGGGCACACTGCTGGCTCATGTTCAGCCGGCTGTCAACCAGCACCCCCAGGTCCCTTTCTGCCTGGGCACCATCCAGCCACACCATCCCCAGCCTGTGGTTCTGCAGCAGGTTGTTGTAGCCAAGGTTCAGGACTTGACACTTGGACTTATTGAACTTCATCTTATTGGAGTCTGCCCATCTATTCAGGCCCCTTTGCAGAGCCCTCCTACCCTCCAGCAGATTGACACATTCACAGTTTGGTCTCATCTTCAAATTTACTGATTATGGACTCACTCCCTTTATCTTTACCTTTAAAGGTGCAGCACCATTCACCATGAAAATATAATCTATTTTAAGATATGTTACAGCATAATACCTAGTAATGTTTATTTCTTTGTTTTATTTAGTTCATAGCTCATATAAAGTTCAGATAAATCTGTATTCAAAGATGTTTCCTTTGCATACTCACCTGGCGGAGGATCACCTTTATCTCAGTTCTGGTACTATCTTGTCCTGGGGAGTATCTTATTCCTGCATGATTATTATGTTACTGCAAATCTTTCAATTCTTACTCCAACCTTTATGAGACTACAGGTCATATCCCACTGTTTTCTGTACAATAACGCTTCATTTCATTCTCCACATTGCATCAAATACAAATCTGTCTTCAGAAGACAGCTGTAAAAGGTATTTCACAAATATCAGTGTTATCCTGAGAATTCACCAGTGGCCAGCTTGCAGTGGTAAATGATTTCACACAACACCATGGGATCTGGTTTTTGGTAAAGAACGGCCTGACACTGGAATGCTCTCCTCTGCTGGCCAGGCATATCAGAAATCCCCTGCGCTTTGTGGTACCTAGTCAAGTGGGAATGCTCAGCCCATATAAAGGAACATAAAATTATCAAAGAAAAAAGCAACGGCTTGAATGGTGACCTCTTCTATTTTTCTGCTAAGAGCCTTTCGTTTCTTCTTGTCCCGCATTATTTTATGCACATAGAGTAATTTAAATTCTTCCTTTAAAAGATTTCACTTTCTTTACTTACAGTACCTATATCCTTTGTAAATGAAGACATTTATATCTTTGCTGCTTATTTCACTAATACCAGATAAAAGATTTGCTGTTCATGTGTTTGTACAGAGCTTGTCATTTTATATTATGACATAACATGACATTTTGCCTCAGTGGTACTTTTGATAATGTCAAATAAAAGTACAGAAGACTGGAATTTGTAGTTAGACTTTTTTTTCTCTTTCCCTAAAGGCATGGAACCATTCAAACATGCAAATTATTTGTGAGAAAATATATTAAATAGGGTTAATTGACATTGACAAACAATAAGATGAAACTACAAAAGATGCTTTTCTTCAAAGTGAAGCAGAGGGTTTACCTTTTTGTTACAAGTTTTGCATGATAATGTTATCTTGTCATCTTGATCATCAGAAACTAAGCTGTGTTTGCAAAAGAAGACAATCAGTAAAAAACCCCAATTTTACCAAATTAACTACTCACTAAAAGCAGTATGTTGAACAGAGTACCTTTTCATAGTAATATATATGTAAAGAGAATGCACTGTCTTTGTACTAAACCAAAACATGAAAAATAGTACAAAGAAGACTCTTTAACAAAATCTAATTGAGGATAAACCTGTCACTTTAAAGCATGTGCTTGGCAAGAAGGTTATGCACAAAACCTTTCTGTGATTAATCTAAAAGTTTAAGCTGAGGAAGTACCGTATAATTGCTTATTATGATGAACTTCTTACAAAATCTTAAGGGAGAATATAATTTGCACAAACATATGCTAGGTTTTAGATTGCTTAATATTTCTTACAGGAAAATGGTTAGAACATTAAAGAGTAATAATAAAAGATAATTTCATTATAGTTAACACAGTCATAAGTGGGTTTTTTGTTGGTATCTGTAATGTTAATTTCCACAATATATGAAAATAAATTATTTAGAACTGCTTTTGTCTCACAGTTTATTGATTCTAGAAAAAACATGCATTATGAATCATCAGATTGATTTCTTTCTTTTAAAGATTTTCTAAAATGCACATTTATCCAGGGAAAATAAATGTCTTTTATAATGATAAAATCATTGACGTAATATATTTTTGATTAACATATGTTAATAAAGTGTATTAAATAAAGCTTAAAGTTTTACATAATTTAATAAAATGCAAATATTTAGCAGTATAAGACAGGAGATAGAAAGTAACATTCCTTGAAGTTACAAGAATAAGAAATGCATGTAGTACTAGTGTTAGTTGGAAAAATGCCTTTTCCTATCTGACTGTATTTCCTACCTTTTTCTGGTTAGTTGAACTAAGAAAGAAAGCACTTGAAAACAATCTCTTGAAACAGGTTATTTCAGACTGCATCATCCACATATATTTCTGTATTGTCTTATAGTAAAAGGTAACCTATAAACTATTTAATAACTGGTACATGGGATCAGCTGTCTTTTTCTTTCATGCGGCAGCAAATTTTTCATCAAGAAAATGTCGGCCTTCAAATGTTTCTCACAGGACAAGACACCAATAGCAAAAATTCTACATGAATGGTCAACCCTTTTTCTAACCTTTACTTAGCAATAGCAGGGACTATGTTATTTTTAAAAATCTTTTATTTTCATAAATTTAAAAGGCATTGTCAGCAGAAACACATTTCCAATCAGTTAGAGACTGGATCGACTCAGTCAAGTTTTGACATTTCTTCTTAGCCTGAATAATTTGCATTCACCAGAGTAAAAACAGACCAAAACTCCAAAGGCATTAGAAGGATTTGCAAGAAAACTAGGTTTTCACTCCCAGAAATTTCTTTGGAATGTTGTCTTACATGCCTTTGTTTAGAAATCTCCCTTGGGATGTGAAACAGAGGAAAACCTCACTGTACCTAAATTTAGGTGCTTTCCAGTGGTCTGTCTAGAACAACACACAGTCTTCAGTGAAAGTGTCTCAGGTGTCTGGTGCTATTGTCACTGTTGCTATTATTGGTCTTGTTGCTATCAGGGTTGTGGTTGTTGCTGTTATTATTATTACTACTATTATCATTATTGTTAAAGGGGACCGTCATGGTTGAACTTTGATAAGGTATTACATTTTTTTATATATTACTGTTCTGAGATTGTTTTTAATTGAAAAAGACACAAAATTAAATAAAGTTTTAAATCAATTTATTTTCTTGTTGAAATGCACATCAAAATACTCTTGGCAAACTTCAATATTCAGATTCTCTAATACTGATACTGATACACCAGTGAGAGAGAAAAAAAATAGTGGTGTAAATACTCTAAAAATTCCGGTGAAGATCCAGGCAATAAATGTCCCTATATGAACGTGAATAACCAAATGACAACCCTATTTTGCTATTTCATTTGAATCTAGTTGCCAATCTTCTTTACTTGCTTGAACTAGTTTCTAAATCATGAAATTCACAACACTTTTCTGTATCACAGCCTTAAGTTTCAGGAAACGTTATCAGTTAACATGACTCAGGAAATATTCCAAACTTTCTGACTACTTTTAGCTGACTACTTTTCAACAAAATCATAAAACAATACTAAAGCTTCAGAGTAAGATCTTTATTTTTAATTTTTTTTACAACACTTTGTGTCAGTTAACAACATCCGATGAGGTCATGGACCATGATATTTATATTACATGTGGGGGATGTGTATACCACTATGGACTTGTGTGAGGAGCACAACAGGTGAATTTATTTTTGTAGGTAATACTGGTCTGGCATCACTTCCATTCATATCCATTTATGTCTCCTTGTATTATTGTGCATGGTAGATGGAATACAATAACTATGAATGACATTGTCTTCATGTTTTAAGAAGTCATGTACATCAAATGCATTTTCGAATTGTATATGTCACAGCCCTTTGAAATCAATGGATTATTGCTAGATTTTAAACATCAAAGCTATAGCTTATTCGCTTTAAAATATTAGAAAGTAACTAATATTTTATTGCAATTTACTCTGTCTTTGGTAATAGAATTTACATCTTCCAAATCTACTATTTACACTGTTCATTACTGTTGCCTTCATTTTTGCAATTTTTTTTTGTGCACATTCTGTTTCTGTATGCAATAACACTATTCTAAAAATGTAGCAAAATATGGCTATGGACTGTTGACATCTGACTTTATTTCTTCCATTATTTCATTAATTTATCATTGTTGCTCTATTCATTGCTTAAAATTCAGTCTAGATGGGGCAAAAGCTATCCCCTGTAGGGCTCTTGATACAAAATCTAGGAATGTAATAATTTACTAAATCCAAATTCTTTCAACTTTATCTCCATTCTACAAGACACAGAGAATTCCCAATTAATACCAGGGTTGTTTAAACAAGCTGATATCATATAGTCCAGAAGCATAATCTTATTAACTTGATTTTTCCTCCTTATATCTTCATACAAGTTTTTATTTACCCTTCTCTTTCATCTCCTTAGAGATTCATTGTACAGTGTACCTGTTGTATTATCATTTCAATATTCCTATGCATAAGCTACCTTATTTTCTGAAGATGTGAATTCATTTCTTCATGTGTTTCATTTTTCCTAACTTGTAAGAGCACAATAAAACTCCCAATATTTCTTGTAAATATTTCTGCCATAAGAGAACTAGAGTATGAGGTGATTATATAGGATTTAGATGGTTTTTGCCAAAAAAATACTGCCTTCAGAATGATCTAAGAAATCACATGGTAAAATGCATTGCTTTTAAATTAGATTCAAATACTTATTTTTATTTTTCTAGACACTGATACTTGGTTTCCATCATGCTGAATCTTCATGCTGCCACTCGGTGCTCAGAATTCCTCTCTCAGAGCAGACCAGAGGAGGCAATTTCTCCTAAGGGTGCTCTCCAACTTGTGAACTGAATGGACTTCTAAACCCACAGAAGATAACAAAAACAACTGTTTTGAACACTCCTAAAACAAAAAATAACCCTGACCTTCAAATGTAATACTTCTATTTTGTAGGTGACTTGAGGGGCCTGGAGGGTTTCTGTTTACTATTTTTTTTCTTTTTTTTTTTTTCTTTCCCCTTTGTAGATGATAATACTTGATACAGATAAGCCAGTGTTGCAAAAGTTTTTAAATAGGATTTTGACAAAAATTGATAGCTACTTTTGACCTCTAACGCAATACATTATGGGACAGGCACACATAATAAAAAAAAATTACTTCAAATATTCCTTGTCACCTTTCCATCAGAAAACTACAGCTATTTCTATATCTTTGCTTAGTACCTTAGGACTCATTTTACTTTACAGCTCCTCTGAGAATGCCAGTTTGCAACCTTTCCAGATACAGCAAATGAGGCACAGCTCAGAATGAATTAGAGTGGGAACAGACTACAGAGAAAAGAGGGTTTTCCTATAATCCTCCAGCTATCTCGTCACAGAATCATAGAATACCAGATTGGAAAGGACCTCAATGATCCTCTGGTCCAACCATCTTGTATTCTGACCTCTCTTTATTTTCAGTCACCTTAAAATGGCAAAGGAAAAGGGCCAAATCCTGCCTCTGCATTATATACACCTCTCACTGTAATTTATCTGAAGGCAGAACTAAGGCCCAGCTTTCTTACAGTGGAATCTATTAACATTTATGTAGGACATATCCCTTTCTCCTCAGGTCTTACTTCTCAAATTTAATCAAAATCAGTTTTTAAAAAGTGTCTAATCTTATCTTCTATCTTTTCACATGAATGCCCTGGCTCAGGTACTTTTTCCATACCTTAACATGTTATTTTCATTGTCCATTTCTAACTTCGGTGTACAGGATCATCCTTTCCTTCATTTCCTAGACTATTTTGCTAGCCTTTCTTATTTTCTTTCCAGCTTTCCTACAAGTCCCAAGTACAATGCCAAATCTACTACTTCTGGTATCCAAAGTGTCTAAATTTTCCCACTAGTTACTTTTTAAGTTTAACTGATAAAGTTTTAGCTGCATAGGATGGAAAAACGTACTAAGCAGTCATGCTTAGGTATTAAACCACTTATATTATGCCTTTTTCTAACGCTAATATATAATGAAATTATTTTGTGTATTTCAAAAAGAGTAATCAAGCTAAATATATTTTTAATAGTTTATGTTTTAAAGAATTGACTAAAATGAAATTTTAAAACATGTATTCATACTCTCACTAAGTTCCTTATATTTGTAGCTCCTCAGGTCTTACAGAATCACTAATTGCTCTATAAAACAATAAGAAATGAGCCAATACCTTGTATATTTCACAAAAGTAATTATGGAGTGTTTATATAACACTCCATAATTATTTTTAATGCATTTAATTTGTCATATATGTGTGTATATACGTAATTTTCTGCTTTAAACAAGCTTTTCTATCTATCTGGAGAGAACAGGTAAGGAAGTCTCAGATTTCTGAGATTTCTGGTACAGTAATTTCAGAGATGTATTTATTCTGTCAGTAGACACCAGCAATTGCTGCAACTGATGTTTCATCCATTACACCAGCTCGATTTCTCAGACAATGGATTGTTGTGGTGTGTTGCAATGTCCTGTTTCAAACTTCCGAGTCCCTTCCCAGGTGTGCCTATGCCTCTCTCCCTGCCCCCTCGCCCCCTTGCTGAGTGTGCCCTGTCAATCAGGCTAACATACCAGCAAGGCGTCGTGTGATTCGTCGATTTCAAAGGATGCTTCTCAGGCCTGGGGGTCATTGGCCTGTCTAAGTGTCATCCTCCCTTGAGACCCTGCCCCCTTCACCTGGTTGGTAACTCACCTGTCCCCTCCCCTTTCCCCTGTCCCCGAGCTTATAAAGTTAATGAGACCATGCGGCCGGCATTCTGTTACCAGCAGTGGCCCAGTGCAGACGCCTCTGCACCAATGGAATAAACATCTGGCTACCTTCTAGCAGAATCCACTCTCTTTCTCTTCACCATCGCCAGAAGCTCTCCCCTGAGGTAAACGGAGTCCTGTCTTGTGCCCTGCTGCACTCTACCGCCAGCCAAGGTATCTCTGGGGTAAAACACCGCAGTGCTGCCTCTGGCCCAGCAGCGAAGGTCAGAATTGGCCTAGGCACCATCTAACTGGTTATATTGGGATACACATTCCAATAATGGATAATTAGCTAGACTTTTCTGCTGGATGATTACTTCTATCTTTTGAGGAATCTCATGCTATAATGGACAAAATGTCATGAATAATGAGGTATTATGTTGGTGAAAGCTACATCACTAAAAAGTATATTGTTCTTTGTCTTTGAAGAAGGAAAGTCTTTTATGCATTAGTG
This sequence comes from Zonotrichia albicollis, assembly GCF_047830755.1. Taxonomy (NCBI): domain Eukaryota; kingdom Metazoa; phylum Chordata; class Aves; order Passeriformes; family Passerellidae; genus Zonotrichia; species Zonotrichia albicollis. Next base: position 75,726,485 of record NC_133820.1, read on the forward strand.
GTTTCAGTTCTGTTTCATCTCTTGCTTTAGAGAGAATGTTAACACTATCTAGAAAATTAAAAAGTGAAGATAAATCTATATAAAGCTCATCTTATATCTGAAGAAGAAGTTGAAATAAAAGGACTGCTGCAATTTTAAAAATCCTCAGTAGGCTCAGACAAAGTTTGTCATTTAATCATGCATGAAGATTTTTTGCCTCTGAAATGGCTTGTTATAATATTATAATTGTATTAGGTGACTCACATTTATGAAATTACTTTAGGATATTGCATTATATATTTCCAAGGATGTATTTTTACTAAGTGCTGCCTATTGAGTTTATTCCCATTATCCCATAGATATGGATGAGGCTCTTTTATTCTCTATGTGGGATGTTTGAAATACAGAAACAGACTCCTTCAGCATGTGCTCTGCAGCAAATACACTGCACAGCATCCCCTGGATCACTGCACATTTTACACAGAGAACAGAAAAGGTGAAGCACTCTCAGTTTCTTAGTATTCTCAGTTTCTTCGGAACTAGCAAAACAACAGCAATATATTTGTGTTTATAGAAGTTTCCACAGAGATAGGTAGCATTGAGCAAGCCGCAAATGGCAAGGCAATGACAATTATTGGTTTTCACTCTGCTACAAGAGTTCTTGCGGCCATGTGGTACATGCCTTTTACTTGGAGCTGCTTGCAAGCTTGAAGACCCAGGGGAAAGACAGAGTGAGAGAAGTTTAGTACTGGAAATATGTGCCATTGAAAACTCCTTTTTTCTTTCTGATCATTCCTTGACAATTTTTGTTCATTTTGATGCACTACAGCACCTACAATGACCATAGGTATTCTGTAAGGGAGCTTGTGTGTGATTCTGCTGGCTTTGTTTGAGGTAGATTTAATTTTCTTCACAGTGACTGGTATGGGGTTGTGTTTTGGATTTATGCTGAGCACAGGGCTGATAACACATGCTTGTTTTTGTTATGGCTGAGCAGTGTTTATACAGAACCAAGACATTTTCTGCTAGTTCTGTTAGTACTGCCACACTGGTGAGGAGTCTGGGGCTGCATGGAAAGTTGGGAGGGGACATGGCCAGGACAGCTAACTCCAACTGACCAAAGGGATATTCCAGACTATGTGATGCCATGTTCATCTGTAAAGTGAGAGGGGAGAAGAAGCAAGGAAAAGATATTTGGGACTATGTCATTTGTCTTCCCAAGTCATCATTACTGGTGATGGGGCCCTGCTCTTTTGGAGATGGTTGAACGCCTGCCTGCTCATGGAAAGCATTGAATGAATTCCTTGTTTTGATTTGCTTGTGCGTGACTTCTGCTCCACCTATTCAACTGCCTTTAAACACACAAGTGTTCTATCTTTTGCCCTTCTGATTCTCTCCCTGGCCCTCTTGGTGGGGGAGTAAGTGAGCAGCTGTGTGGGGCTTGGCTGATGGCTGGGATTAAACTGTGATGGTGATGTAGAGACAGGGCCTAGGCATGTTTGGAACAGCTTCTATGTTCAAAAGGTTTCAAAGCCAATGAGAAAAAAGCCTCTTGATAACTGACCCACTTTGGCTGACAATTCTACTGGGGCATAGGTTCACCCACAGGATTATTCTCTTAGGAGTGATTTTCTAAATAAAATGAAACTGAGAGTGATAGTTCATTGCTGAATAATATCCCAAGATAACCCATACACAAAGCTGGACAATTTCAATTGAATATTGCAGGATGCTCTGGTGGCCACCATGGTGAACAGGGGCAGGTCAGACAGGGAGCACCAGGGACAGCCCCACCACCATCAGAAATCTCCTGGGACTGGGGACAAATCATGGGCCCACAGGTGGTTCTGGCTTAGTGGGATCTGTGACCAGGCAGAGCAGGGCTGTGGGGAGCTGGACCAGTCCTGCTGCAGTGCTGCTGGGTGGCTGACAAAGGGTCCTGGGACAGAGCCAGGGTGGGGGGACCTCCAAGCAGGGGGAATGTGGGGGGGTGGGGTGGTTGGCAGGGAAAAGAAAGCACATAGGATGCTGCCAAAATTGTGGACCCAGAGCTGTCTTGCCAAGATGGAAAAGGTTTCAGTATTCAGCAAATTTTGTTAAGTAAGCCATCACTAATGTATTGACAAAATTATCTAAATAAAAATGCAAACTAGCAGAATAAGTGGGGGGTCAATAAAACAGCAAGATACTTGGTGCTTAGCCCAGTGATGATGGAGAAAAACTGCACCTCAGCTGGCATGATTCTTCTTTTACACCATGAACAGAAGTGTTATCATTTCTCATGAGTGCCAAAACAGACAGGTGGCCAAAACGTTATTTACTACAACCCATGACATGAATGCAGATCATGAAGAGAGCTTGTATATGGTAATGTCTCAAATTAAAGAAATTATATTGTCTGAGACTCACTCCAGTATCTTTGTTTCATGCTGAAAATGTCCAGGTTACCACATGCCTGCCTGCTCTCTTCTGTCTCTTCACAGTTCTTCCTTACATATCCAGACCCCAAATATCTTTTAATATACTACACCAAAATTAAGAACCTAAGCATGTGCTATACACAAGCAAGACCCTTGAAGTAGTGGCATACCACAGAGTTTACTCCAAAAGAACAAAGTATTTATCTTCTCAAACCTTCCTGTATTCACAAATGTTTGGCTATAATTCTTTTTTTTTTTTTTCCTTAGATTTATTGTCCCATTTAATGATTAACAAATAAATTTTTTATTTCAGTGAAAAGGAGAATTAAGAAGTACTCTGATGCCACAGCTGAGATATTTAATAATGTATGAGTGTTTTGTAGCCTAATGCTTCTAACTTTACTCTTGTAATGATTCCAGGCTTTGCATTATGATTCCAGGCTTTGCATTGTTTAGTCTTCAGTCTTATGAAGAACATCTTCATGTCTCATGAAGTGGAGAACATCTTTTACTGAGTATTTTTTTTACCAAGCAATGACTTCAGATTGCGTTCAGTAAAACATGCTGTCTTTTTTAGTGATTACATGCTCCAGGGAAAAAAACCCAAAAAAACAAATCAACAAACCAAAAAAAGAAAAAAAAAAAAAAAAAAAGAAGAAAGACTGTATACTTGGGAATTTTTTTATTTTTCACTATTCTATATTTCTCATTCATTGGATTCTAGTTAGTTAAACAAAGATATATAGACTGCTGAATGGTAGCCTCAGATTTTTTTCTGACTGGAGATTAAAAATTATGTCCAGAACACAAAAAAAATCTTTTACTTTTATTTCTGATTTTTTCTTTTTTATCTTTTTTTTTAAAGTATGTTTTTAATGACTTATTGTTCTTTTTCTTGGTATTTTCCTTCCTAATTTGAAAACAAGTCTGCTTTCAGGTCCATTCCACATTATCCTAGAACCCATGAACTGGTGGATGATGCTTTTCCAAATAACCAGCAGCGCAAATTTAAAACTTAGGTGTCCAGTGAAGCTCAGCAAGCTGAGCAACTGAATACTGAGCAGATTTAACAACAAAGACACTTTCAGTAGCCACTGAACTTTTAAATTTTGTTTATTGTGCATCAATTTTAAAAGCGGCAAAAACATATTTTAGCAATTTGTTACCCATTGACTTTAATGGGAATATCATAGCCAAAATTCATTACATAGCTTTTGTTGGAAGGTATTGTATGGCAAATAATTGAACAAAATGTAGATTGCATACAATGTAACTCTGAATAATTACAAAAAAGTAAAAACTTTCAGATAAAAATAGAGACAACAAACTAATATAATAACAGACAACAAAAAAAATTTAAAAATAGATTTTAATTCAGTGAAAAATATGATTCCATTGACTTCAGCAGATCTGTGACAAAATAAAGGACATGATCCATAGATTTATATGTTTGGAGACTTTTTTTTTTTAATAATAAGATACATGTGTATTCCTGACTTTTCTATTAATGTCTTTTCCTTTATTTTTTTAGCCAGCTCAGGATTATACCTTATAGAATAAGAAACATTAACAAGAATAACAGGTACCTGCATATGCAGTACTCTTAGTGGTCTATCCAACACCATTGCTCTTCATGCAAAATTCCCTTATAACTTTGTAAATATATGTTTGTGAAATTTGTGAACAGCTTATATTGGTTATTGCATTTTATGCCTTTTTTGAATTATTGTCAAATTTCTTCCTTTTTATATATTTTTTCCTCCTTTTTAGGTAATTAAATTACAGGTATGAAACATTACCAATTATTCTTTCATGGTCTTCAGAGCATAAACATTGTAGAGCACAGAAATGTGTGGAAATGTGCATGTTAAATAGCAAAACTACAGAAAATCTCAAAGGTGATTTTAACTTTATATGAAAGCTCTATGCTCAGGCAACTGTCCCTGTTTCTTCTGATCATATCCACATTTACCTGAACTGGCAAAGCCTAGGAGCCCAAAAGCTAAGAAGACCTGGCTTTATGCATAACTGCATTGTCTTTTAAGGTAAATTGAGTTCAGAATAAGTTCATTCTGCCTGCAGTTTCTCTCTGTGTTTTCATCAGCGAATGCCAAGGAAGGATTTAGATGGTCTCTGTCTCCCAACACCATCTATGTTACACTGTCACAAGGACAATTGGCACAGGCAAGCTGCCAAATCAGAAAGGGAGCAGTGGGACACATCTACAGTACGTGGGGGAAATCTGTAATAATATAATTAAAGCAACAAAGAATTGGCTGGTCAAACGCAAATGTCTGTTTAAGGCTGAGATTAATTGCTCTCCGAAGCCCACTGGCTGCACTGAGGAGTTCAAACCAGCTGACAGGACACGCCCAGACAAATGCTGAGACCCTGCAGAGTCAGGTCAGTGCAAGGTCTACAACCTTCTACTACTAATGGCCAAATTACATCTATCAGGATGCACCAATATTTATGTCCTTAACTACAACAAACATTAAATCCAAGATGTGAGCAGTGACCGAGTCAGCAGGAGCATTTGAATTATGCATTACTCTTTAGGGTATCTACAATTAATCAAAGGTGCTTTGAAAACATGATCAGTGCTGGAGACTCCAGATTTTGGGTAGCAATTTAAAATTTGGTCACTCCAATGACCTCATGGTGGACATACAACCTGACGTGTCCATCATCAGAATGTAATGATGAGAGATGTGATGTTATTTTTAAAATTTTGTCTTTTATGTAAACCTTACATAACTCAATAATTTTTGTTTGTTTCTTTTGTTTTACTAAGTACGTGTACATCATTTTATTAAGATGGCATCTTTTCAGCAGCATTAATTGAAATTGATATATCTTTGGCCCCTCTGTATGCTGAAGTTTAATAGATATTTCACTCTGAGGTCTAATATAGCTATTATTAGTAGTGGAAAATTTAATGAATATCAGTAATTCCCATTCATAAAAATATTGATGGCTTGTTATGTATCCAAGTCACTTTGTTTTCAGCGTATTACTCAGTAACATAAATTGCCAGTACCTCTTGAAAGTTATTCTTGGCTGATTTTGTTAAAATTTCAATACCTGTCCTTGCAGATCACAAGGCAAATTAAAATCACCAAGACATTTAACATATCACTTAATCCAATCCCCCCCCGCCAAAAAAAAAGTATATAATATAGAAACATTAAGCTTTTCTGCCATCTGAGACCTTAAACAGACTGGATTCTAATCATATTCTAGTCCGTTTTACCCCCCTCCCCCCCAAAAAAGGCAAAAACATATATGCTACATTTTGTTGTCTTTGAGTTCTTCAGTTCTTGTGTCCTCCTTTTGTCTTTGATTGCGCTTTCTTAACTGGGAGGTAATTTAAATACTATTGTGCATTTTTCAGAATTATTTGTTTATTGTATTCATTACTTCTGAGAAGAAGCAAGGTGTGTTTGGGAATATCCGCATGTTTACAGATTTGGATGGACATTTGTTTTTTTTTCAAGTACAAATTCTAGAATTAATTTGGTGGAGTCATCATGTATGTTTATGATTATCAAATATTCCTGCAGCATTTCCCCTTTTATCTTACCTTTTTACTTTTAATTCAAATCTAATGTAATTGTAACTTATGTATTTACCTGTTAATTAGAATACCAGTAAGGAACATATTTTCAGCCTAAAAAAATAAGAAGGGGAAATATCCAATCAGTTGTGCATTTTTCTACAGCAGAATCCACTCCCCATTTTTTTTCTTTTCTTAATAAGTCACTGTAATAACATATTTAGTTGGTAACAGGTGGTATTTTTTCACAATCTTGGATGAATATTTAGATTGTCATAAAGCCATATGTTCTATGCAACACCCCTTAATTTATTAAGAAATAAGAAAGCAGTCAGTGTGAATGGCATTTTCTGTTATCCACCAGATTTACAAACCTTCAAGTATTTATTTGAAGATTGTATTTAGAGATGTCTTTGTTATTGTTACATATCAAAGAACTCCACTAAGGGTAGAAAATATTTAATGTCTCAGTATCCTGCAAATTGCTTGAAAAATTCTACTAATGATACATCTTCTCCTTTGACTTTATGTTCATAGAAAGACTGCCATCCTGATAATGAGCATAGATTAATTAAAGCAATGGACTAAGACTGACTTTTGACAACAGCTGTGAGAATTTAAATTGTTCTGTGGGTAGTGCAAAGTACATAAACAAGATACTTCAAGGTGTCAGTGGTCTTAATTAGTACATACGAAACATGCATTTACTGTGATTGAGCAGCCTATTTGTTTTATTATCCTGAAAGTAACCTGAAATATTTCTTTATTTTTATCTTTCTGTTTTGTTTTGTAGCTCCTTGATATGTGTCTCTGATGTTATTTTCCACCAGTAGCATCCTATCTAATTTTGAAATAGAATGTCTTTAAAGTTGTGGATTTAAAGTGAACTACCTGTTTCCTTAATTTTCTTTCAGACAAGACTGACAGATGAGTCTTTACTGGGAATTAAAAATTCTTTTCAGTACTGGACAATAAAAGATATCCTTCTATCCCATCTTCATAGTGATAGATCTTCACATTTTGACACTTGCTTGGAATCTTTTTAATATCTGGATTGTGTTACAGCACCATAACAGTAAAAAAATTAAACAAATTCAGAATGTATCTGAATAAGGTGAAGGGCATCTCCTTATTCATAAAAATAAAGTCAAATCATCACCATCTTCTCCCAGAACATTGCTTAATGTGATGACACCTGAAACAGTCATTCTCATATCAGCCGCCTTCAAAATAATCTTTGTCTCTAAAACTTGATATATCTCATGAAGTATGTCTGTCCTCATAAAGATGACTTATATTTATAATTGTTATCTGTAGGAGTTGTTGTGGGGAGATTAAAGAAATACATGTAACAACATCAAATCTTTGTCTGATCAGACTAAAATAAACCTTAATTGAACACCCTTTAAATTAATATATAAAATTCTCCAAATATCATTGGAAATGGCAATCAAGAATGGAAGAAGTACTAAAATAGATGATAAGAAAATGAGACACGAGATGGGGTTAAAACTATAAAAAAGAAAAATATATTTTAATTGTCTTAAGCAGAGAGAGAGAAAAAAATTACATTACTGGCCAGTTGTTAGTGCAGTTACTATTTCTTCAGTGACACTTAGATACTGCAGTGTTATATGCTATTATAAGAACAAGAAACTAGCAAGCTAGATAGAAGAAATTAAAACAATATATGACCTGTCTTCGGTGTCAACAGAATTACGTCTTGAGTCAGTAGGTGTCTGATTAATTTTTTTTAAGAGCTTGCTGTTTAAAATTTATGTTTTAATTCATGTTAATTGCTTTTTGTACCATTTTGTTATTTACTGATGGTTGTGAATAAGGTTAACACATTAAAATTTGTTATTAAGGGTCAGTTCATGGTCATTTGGCAGAAAAAATACTGTGACCACTTTTAGATTTTGATTCCAAAGAGAATGCATCATTATCAAGATAATGAAAGTGAAATCTAGTGCACCTAATTTGACAAAAATTTGATCCGGGCCACTGAGAGAAAGTTTCTAATTTTTGAATAAAGCTGGTACAGAGTTACAATCATATTTTAAACCAGTAAACTGAAATCCAGGCCACCTTAGTCAGCTGCTTACATATTTTCATTTTACCTATCTGAAGGCCTGGACACCAGTGGATGGCAATCTAACCTTTCTTAATGTAGGTGAGACGTCCTTAACATGACTACAAGGTTAGACAGACCTAGACACGCATTCCATTGCAGATGGGATTTCATGGACTGATTCCCATTTTGGTTTTAGAGTTCAGTGGCTCCGACACTAACCTAAAATGGGGGAAAAGACAATCCAGAAAATCTACTCAGTTGATATTTAATTAAGTTTTTAAAGTGCCATACTTGAGATTGGAGGCAGTGAGAGATAATTACTATGGATCACACAGTAAAATGCTTACTGGCTAACACACTCAAATGAGGATTAATATTTTTCCCAGTAAATGACTCCAGAAATAGAAAGGTTTAAACACTTACATGTTTCCAAAGATAGTAGATAATGACAAAGAACATGTCTAGCTTTATTGCATTGCCTGAAAACAACTTCTGATTCAAACTTGTGGTAGACAGTGACTGCTTCTCTCCAATGACCAGCAATAGCATCCAAGGGAACAACATGATGCTGTATTTGGGGAGGTTGAGGCTGGCTAGTAGGAAAATATTCTTCATCCAAATGGTGGCTGGGCACTGGTTGGGCTCCCCAAGGAATAGGGGAGTGGGAAATGTTAAGCCTGACAAAGTTCAAAAACTGTTTGGACAATGCTCTTAGACACATGGTGTAACTCTTGGAGATGGTGCTGTGCAGGGTCAGGAGTTCAACTGGATGATCCTTGTGGGTCCCTTTCAACTCAGGATATTCTATGATTTTAAATTTTTGTGTAAGATGCGATTGTTGGAAGAGTAATGTTTATGTGCTAAGATAGGTGAAGTGTAGTAAAGGACTATTTTATCCAATTTTCATTTTTTGTGAAAGGTTTCCAACAATGTTATGTTAATGCAGTCCAACATAGTGATATTTTTTATGGGAGCCAAACCTTGTTGCAATCATACTTCCCTTGAAAGCGGTCTCTTGTAGCTGATGGCCTCTGATCAGAGCTTTGGCCAAGTTTCTGGGAGCGCTTGTTGACAGAAGCAAAACTGTGCCCAGCAATTCAGCAAACATTGGCTGAGTACAGTGGATTATCAGTGTTTGAACTTCCACCAAGACTTTCTTAAAATTATAGATGTGGGCAGTAGTTTTATGATGAGTTTGCAGAGATCAAGCTCTGAGTGATATCAAATAGCAATGATTTTAAGTTTTTTTGACAAAAAAATTGGTGCTCTATGACAAGAAATGAAGCTCCATATCATAAAACATGTTCTGGTGCTTATACACTTCTGTTATGCATAAAATCCCCCAGTAACACCAAGTTTCCTGCCATAACTTATCTATGTCCCTCATGTTACCTACTTTTTATTTTTATTAAATTTAATAATTTTATTAGTTTAATCTTCATATTGGAATGTCCTTTGCATTTGGGAATTCATAGACTGTCTGAAATGAGCAGGTGTGGCCCCTAATTTAGGAATCTTCACTAAGAATTCTAATTAGACAGAAAGACTGCAGGCTTCTGTCTTACAGTATCCTTCCATGTCAGGGAGTTTAAAAGAACCACTGCCAAAAGGGAGTGACTGAGGCATTCTCCCAGTACCATTGCCTCAAGAAAAGCTATTCTAAGGGTTATGAATTATGATTTTGTTCCCTTGCACCTATCTTTTTCGCCAGTATGATTGGAAATTCTGAGGATAGAATGAAAAATCTAGCTTGATGACAATAGATTAGAAGGAAAAATATCTGCATGATCAACACTTTAAACATAACTTGAAACCTACACTGTCTTTCAAATCAAACCCATACAACCTTGTGCCTTTGCTGTGTGCTTGTATGAGTGTAGCAGGACACAAATTAAACATTATTCAGAAATGGATTTTTAGTTAATTGGAAGGAGTACAAGATCAGAAATTTTTAAATGCAGACAGCCAAAGACATAATTACAAATATTTATCTTTTTAAAAAAGAAATACATCAGATTTTTGAAATATTTCTCTAGTAAGCTATTTTTACATTGCAAGTCATAAAAATTCAGAGTGATAAGACAGATGGCATCACTGACTTGATGATTTAATAAACAAGTTGGAGAATAAAAGGGCTGTTTAAAGTGGGAAAGTGTGTTTTTATTTTTGCCACAGAGAAGTAAACACTGGCTTTGCAGCCATCCACAGAATTCCTCTGTCAGCTTTCACATCTCCGTTGTATCAACGGCAAATTGCAATAAGAAAAATCTTTTAAAAAAACTATATTTACTTCCAGACTGCAATAAAGTAGTTTCCTAAAAGAAAGAGAGCAAAGAAGTAGGTCTGTAACTCACTCTTAGAAGTCCAGTAACTTGTACTGTGATGTATGTATTATATTAAGAAGCTCAGATAAATTTACAGTGTCAGCTGTCTAAATTGTACTCAAATATGTTTATAAACAGGATTATTGGCTCACTATATCAACCAGTAATTTGAGATTTTCCCTACTTGGACTCATTCAAACAGCTATTTCTTCCATTGAGACTGCTCCAGTTTTTCCCTGTACAAGTTTTTCTGTTTAATGAGATAACACGAGTTTCAGGGAGATGTGAAAATTCTCCTTGATGCACAACTTCTTCATACATAAATAAAGAGAAAAAAAAAGAGGGGAGGAGGATGCAGAGGAAGGGTAGGGGAAATATAATCCTGATAGCATTCAGATTTTGTATTTCTGTAGACATTGAATAGACGGCCTATCATTTTTGCCGAATGGTAAAAGAGAATAGTTATAGTTAAGAATGACTGTCTGCTTGTCTTGGACTTCTGGTGTTGTAAAATAAGGTTTCAATAAGCTAAATTTTCCTCCTCTAAGTGCCATTTTGTCATGGTATTGAGCCAACAGTCTATTCAGATGGTTTGTAGTTTTGGCACAGGGCTCTAAATAAGTACAGAATTGGTATGCTATCTTACACGTATTATAAAAATTCAGAGACTCTCATAAAGGAAATCAATGGTCATTACATTTAAATAGGTACATAGCAACATACTGCACTGGCACAGGCAAATTGCTCTGTTCTTTTCATATGGCTAGCAACTTGGGTAAAAGAAAGTGCAAATAACAAAGCTTGCAATAAACTATAAACCTGAAATGCCCACCCAAATACATCAGGATCATAGAAGCTTATAACAATCACACTTGAACTTTCCAATTCCTGTCTTTAATTCCCATATTACTGATATTTGCTAACCAAATTATGGGATCTGAGTAACCACAATCCTAATTATGCAATCTGCTATTATTAAGCAAGTTGAATACCAGATTATTTGCCTGAATTTGTCAAAGGACACAATTACCTAATATTAATTGTATTAATTGTATTATATTGTTAATTATCCTCTTTCAAAGATCATATAAAACATTCCAGCATCATTAAAGAGCTTAGACTCTAATGCACTTGCAAAAACTGCCAACCTAATTTTGAGAAGGAAGGCAAAATGCTTTTGTGAAGGAAAAAATAAAAGGGAATAAAGGAATTTCCCTTAAAATATATAAAATTCTAAGATCATTTAGCTAGAAACATAAACTGAAAAATTCATCTATTCATGGACTATCAGGCCAGAAAGGATCACTAAAATATCTAGTCCAACCTTCCATATGGCATAAGATTCCATGCAATTACTCTTCATTTGAACCCTATAACTTATGCTTGTCTACAGTCTAGTGTTCAGGAGTTTATCTTGGAGAATGCAGTTACAAATCTTATTTAAGAATGGAAAGTTCTTATTAGAGGGTGTACTTGCAAAGAATTTTGAATGGCTCCTTCTCAACTTTAGAAGTCTCCATCTCAATAATTGAAAACTTTTTATTCTGAATGTCTTTTTATTTAATAGATCAATGTTAGAATGAGAAATCACTGCTTTCTACTAAAGAACCTCTTAAAAAATGCACAGCGCTCTGGTAACCAGACTTAAATAAACAGAAAAATACATTATCTCTACTTACACTCTTATTAACACATAAAGGTCTTTAATATATATTCCAGGTATTTTGTTCAGAACTAGTAACATCTGAATACAGCAGATAAATTCTGTTGCATTTGAGTTGTTGCAATATTTTAAGAACAAGCACAGAACCTTCTTTAAATTGAGATGATTATCTTTTCAAAGTTGCTTTTTTGAGGGAAGTTAATTTAAAAAGTCAGGAATATGTAAATCAGATATAAAAGTTCTAATCCACAGATGAATCTAATAAATTTTACTAAAAGGGATGAATTTCAAAAACAGCACCAGAAACATAAAACAGTTTATGATTTGGGATTAGGTCCAAATATGACTGGAGTCTCTCTTAAATTTCTGTTTCTTCAAAGATTAAAATCAGACTGCCATTGTCCATAACAATGACATTTTAATCCAATGTACTGTTAGCCTCAGGACAAGTGTAATTATTTTTAAGTTTCTAAACCCTGTAGTTACGATGTTGTGACAACAATTTGAAAAACCTGGGAACATCGAAATTCTATCCTCATTCTGGCCTTGAACACATGCTGTCTTTTAAACAGAAACTGAGTCCAAAATTCAGCTTATTGACCCATATTTTGACATGGACTTCAGCTTGGTTGTGTACTTTAAATTTTCTTAAAATACCCACAGCTTTTAAATGAGTGTTTACTAGTGACACGGGTTGTAGTGAAGTATTTCCATCCCATAAGTAAACTGTACAGGGATACACCACAGGGATATACTCTTGTTATTAAATTACATACAGTTTTTACCCCTAATGTCACGTAAACCTTGAAATAGAGTATAGCTGTATTGCAAAAAGTGAGAGCTTGTGCTATTCATCTTTTAAGCATCTTTTTTTTCTTCCTTTTAGATGAAAGTCCTATTAAATCCTCAGGATAGCCTGTTGGAGCAGCACTCACAAAATGGTATGGGAAGCTCTGTTAATGAGTTCTTGCTGATCACCTCAAGAGGAAACAGGTGAAAGGGAAAGACTTTGTCGCTATATTATTTTGCATGTTGCTGTCAGAAGTCTCTGAGAGTCGACATGCTAGTTCAAAACATTTTCTTCTGGCTTTCCAGGACTACAGGGGTTCTATTTCAAATGTTATCTGGAAAATAGATGAGCTATTTAAAACTGTAGAATGAACAATTCCAACACACTCTGACACAGGCACTGAGATACTGGAAAAGAATTCAGGAAACAGATTGTGGAGAATGGCCTCCATGTACTTCAGGTGACATAAAATTCCCAAAAGATTGGATACATAAAGAATATTTTAGAATTGTTTTGCTAGTTCTTATCTAAAATAGAGTTTCAGTACTATTTTTCAACAATAATGTAGTTCTAGAATAAAAAACAATGTTTTTGTCTTAATTCTTCAAAAATAATTAAAGAAAAAGGAGTTTTTTAATGTATTGCAATTTTTAGGTCACAGGGATACAAAAAAAAAAAAAAAAGAGAAGAAAAGATTTAAGGAAAATGCTGAGAGTCTTGAAAACTGCTGTGCTCCAGCTGCAGGGCTAGCAGTTTTCCACTGAACCAAAGATATTCTTCTCCAGATAATGGAAAAAAATTTCTACAGAGACTACAATAGATAGATAAAAAAATACATGGGTGCCTTCCATGACTTTTTGTTACACAGAGAGGATAGGTAGAGTGAAGGTAATCCAATTACATTCCATATATATATATATACTGGTAAATTTACTGGAAGGAAGTTTATAGAATAATATCTATGACTGAAATTTTATGCTCAAAGATTGAAAAAAGAGTAAGTTTTCCTGTGAAAACTTGCTAGTCATTTAATATCCAAAAATTAATCTAAGCAGATGGAACTGTAAATTCCAAGTAGAATGAAGGAACACATGCACACCTATCTACACAACACTGTAGTCATGGCTCTGTAGTATGCACAATTGCACAATTTGCACTTTCATTTTTTCACAGTTAGTTTATAATTTTAATTTTATGGTTAATGCTACTTTAGGACAATTTCAAATATTAGTATAGCTTAAGGGGAAAAGGATGAAAAATGTGTAAAAAGGATTTTGTGACTGATGGTAAAACAGCGACAAAGTGCTAGTCTGCAACTTGACTTACTGGGCATAATATGTGACTGATACAAATCAGCATGCCTAAAGAGCATCTCAAAATACACTAAGGAATTTGCAGCTATGAGGTCTTCATTCCTTCATTCAGCATAAAACCCTGCCTAAAATATCTATTTTAAAATGTTGTAGGAGAAAATTTGTGTTAATTTTTCCCTCAGGTTTTCAGTAATTTTTGTTCAGGTAATACCTTGTACTTGCCTCTCCCTTATTATTATTGACAACAAGGATGTTGTACCTTGTTTGTTGTAGAAGAGTTTACAACATAAAATATTTGTGCTTTTTTTCAACCTTGTACTGAACACACTTTTCAGCTATCCATTCTACCTTGTACTGAACATCTCAGCTATCCATTCTCTCCCTTGTTAGTTTTACATTGCTTTCTTCTCCTGGTTCAGTCAATACCTAACTCACTTTGAACTAAAGACAAGTTCTCTCTCAAAACATACTGAAATCTAGCATGACTGCAGTACTATCAATCAGTCAACTAGCGCAGGCTTATGAAAACAACAACAGAAGTAAGGAAGCCGCACACTGAATAAATACATAATCTTTTATTGTCTGCTCTTTTATATCTACATTTGTGATAGGTTGATTTCTGCCAGCAGTTAGGCATCCATACCTTCCTCTTGCTTGCTCACCTTCCTCTCCTGGAAGATGGTAAAAAGTGGAAGGGAAGAAGCCTCATGAACAGAGAGCGGTCAACAGGTAAAGCAAAAGTTGAGTATGTAAGCAATTTATTCACTACACCTGACTAGTAGCCTTCGCACTTCTGGAAAAGAGTGGAAAAAAACCCCAAAAAACCCTTGATGCTGTGCAAATGTTGTTCAGCAACAGCAAAAATGTTGGTGTGTTATCAACACTATTTTAGTCACAAATCCAAACCACAGCACCATACAGGCTATGATAAAGGAATTAACTTGATCCCAGCCAGATCCAGTAAAACATCTTTTATTTCTTAGATTTGCATTGTGATTAAATCTGTAATCTTTAATTCAAGCTAGACAAAGACACACCACAGTACATTTCCTCTGTTTGGATGTAGGATAAGTCTGTTATTGAAAGATTGGTTCTAAGGTTGTATTTTAAATCACAGAATATAGCAAGAATCTGGATAATTAGCTTCTAAATCATGAAGTTATGAAGGACTTTTTCCATCCCACCTGTTTTCCCTTTGTACCTACCCCTAGAGTTATCCCATACAGAAAGCAATAACTTACTGCCATTATTGTTAATATCCTGAGAAATATAAATCCTGTAATTGATGCCATCTATGTGGTTGTTCTGTCAATTTCGTCCGATGATGCTTGCAGCATCCTGTACTAAATATTTTAAAGATGCATTGAACCAAATGCATCAAAATTTAAAGGTATTATCTTAAGTTCTCTGTAAATATAAACATTTAACTCCAAAGTGGGCTTTAATCAAGCTTGTGCAAGTCTCAGCTTCTGTTTCAACTCCTTTCAGATTCATCTTTATTTCTATATTTTTTTCTAAAAAAGTAGTTAGCAGATGCTGTGCGTGTCCTAAGACTGCTTACTTTGGAGCTGTTATGTATTCCTATCCTCCAGGAAGTTGAGAAATTATCAGTGTGTTTTACATATTAGTTATATGTACTTATTTCCAAGTCTGACTTTATCATGTTTCATGTCATTGTTACTGAAGTGGTACAAGAGCCAATCCATCACAGACTACTTTAGTATTCTGCTTCATCATTCTATGCAGTTATCAAAAAATGAATCCTTATCCTTAAAAAAAAACCTGTCTTTTTGTATGAGGTTTATAATCCTATGGGGTCAATAGTACCTTTTATGAGAAAAATTATAGGACCAATAAATCTGGGATCCTATTTCATGCCTTGATTGACCTCTTTATCCTCTTATAGAAAGGGTATCCCCTTGTATATTGCTTCTATCCTTACTCCAGCCTGAATTTATCCCATTGCCCTTTCAGCCACTTCTCTCTTCCCATCCTTCTTATCTAACAAGTCAGAATGTCCCTTCTAAAATTCTGAGCTGAACACAATCTAGCCTTGCTCTCCTTGGCAGCTGTGGCTTGCCATAAGGTTCAGACACTATCTTTCCTGCTTGTCAGACAGGTTTCCCTCAACTTCTTGTGGCCTGTCTGATAAGCCATGCCTATACTGCTGAGATGGGAGCCAGGGATTCCCTTTCCACTAGAGAATTCTTAAAAAATAAAACTAGCTGAGCCAAGACTAAGCAGAGTAGAGTTCTAAGCAACCTGAGATCTAGTCAGTACAAACACTACTTTCCTTCATTAGAAATGGAAATATATTATTAACCAGGATGCAATTTAATTTGTAAATGCACAAGAAATGGAGAGTGATTTAGCCAATTATATGTTTCGAAAGCTTGCTAAAGAAAGTAGATTCAACTTGATGCACAGTGCATGAAAGCATAATCTTGACAATTTTCCTAGTCAGATATTAATTTACCTATCTTCTAGTTCTAAATATTTGGGGAAAAGTAGTGATGAGCTTAGTTACTGAATGAAAATTTAGCACAAATGAAAATTGAAAAATGAAATTTCTACCTTCTGTATCTAAAAGGTGCTATTAGTTCTATTTCAGACCAATGCAGGTTTTGAAGATCTATTTGAAAGCACTGGGAAAAAGCAACAAGAATGAGATCTTTAATCTAATATTTTTTAGTACTAAAATTATTATTTTAAATAATTAAATAAATTTAAAAACTAAATAAAAACAACAATAAAAAATGTTATTTCCAAAACCACCATAGGATTAACCTCAATAAAAGCACCTTGTTATCTCATATGTAAGCATAATACAGTGCTCCCCTGTTGTGTGGTGCAGTGCTCCCCTGGTGAAAGTGTAACAAAAATATAGCAATTTCCTATTGGAAGGGAAATATCTTTGAAATTCCTCAAAGGAAAAACTGAAATCATCCTGCAGAGTTCTCTATGAAGTAGTTCCAGACTTCCTACGAAGATAGGAGCTATAAAGAAGTGTAAGTGCAACACTGCCCTTTTAGCTGGAGTTACTAGATAAGATATGAGATGAATAGCCACTGCAATTTCTCATAAATCCTTGGTTTAAGAATTCAACATTAAGAGATTACATTAGTCACAGAAAGTGTAATGCTGGCAAATATATATATTTGTATAAAATATTAATTGAAAGTATAAAATATTAATTGAAAGACTCACTAAGTTGCACGTAAAACAATGTGGTTATTAAACATACTGTTGTTAGAAATGCTATTCATGATGACTCAGATTGCAGAGCCCTTAAGGATATTACAAAGACTGGTACTGTTTCCCAGATAAGGACTTTCCACAGTGTATCTTATTTAATACATATACAAGACATCCAAAAGAATAAAACCTGCCTCAAAAACCACTTAAATCTAAAAGTAAACTTTCAAAATTTAAACTTTTTTCATTGTTTAATATCTTAATGGTTTAATATCAAAATTGTACAAGCTGAAAATGCAGACTTATATTTTAGCAATATTACAGACTCCTATATCAGAGAATCAAGTCTTGTTTCTTCAGGTGGATATCTAGAATACTTGGATTTACCAGCTTATAATGCAGCTTGCTGAATTGGTGTACAGATGTGCTTACACATCCAACTGTGTGACTGCATGTCCCTCTTCATTGTGGTTTGAACCCAAAAAACCTTGATGCTAACATTATATATAAATTTATAAATCTCTGCAAGTGGTTTGAGCAGTGCATAGGACACCCCTTTTTTGTTAGTTACAGGGCTTATGGATCTACTTGGTAAAGGAATACTAGGAAAGAAAGTATTTTTAAAATATAAGATTCTATTCAGTGCTTTATAAATACAGTATGCTCATTATTTCCTGGAAGGTTGTGCATGGAATTTTTTTTATACATCAATATAGAAACATTACGTCAAAAATCAATTTGCAAACACACAAGGGGGGCAAGGAAAATAAAAAAAGGAAAAAAACCCCAAATATTTATATTGATGAAAAATAATATTAAGGAAATATCAAGTGCATATTTTTTAAAAAATTGAATTTTAGCAATTCTACATTCCAAATTGTAATCTAATTTTTTCTATGTAAAAATGCCATTCATTGATCACACACTTCCATCACTGCATCAGATGAAAGATACAGCCCACAAATTTAAGTGATATGTTTCCATGCAATCAAGTGCTTTAAACTGTCAGAATTAATAATATTAGTAATAGTAATAGTAATAGTAATAGTAATATTAATAATAATAGTAATAAATTTTATTTCTAAAGCCAGCTGTTCTGATTCTTATTTCCTTCAGATGAATGAAGAATGTCATTCATTCACAGGATCCCTAGTTAGGAAATTAGGGATGGGTAGGCATACCTTGGTTTTCTACCTAAATCACATGAGCCAGAATTTTTCAGAATTTGTCAGTCTTTAGCATCACTGCTGAGGGACAGCAAGTCATATCTGTATCTTCTGAAAGTGTTGTGGAAGGAGCCGCTGCAGTTTTTATACAGGCAAGCCTGGAATCTGAGAAATCCTTGCAAATTCCATGGACTTTTTCTTCGAGTATATAATTCTTAGTCCTTAAAAGACCAAAATACTAACAATAAATAAAATTATTGTTAGTATTTCCATTACAAATAGAACAATTTTGGTTGGAAAGGGCCTTTAAAGATCTTCTTGTCCAAACCCTTGCAGTTATCAAGGACATTTAAACTAGACCAGAGTCCCATCTAACCTGGCCTTGAACATTCACAGGCAGCCACTACTACTTTGGTCAATGTGTTCCAGTGTTCTGCTACCCTGAGATTAAAGAATCTCTCCTGAACATCTCATCTAAACCTTTTCTCTTTCATTTCAAAAACATTATTTCTATCACTACCTGCCCTTGTAAAAAGTCCCTTACCATTCTTGTAGGATCCCCTCAGCTACTGGGAGGCCACAAATAGGTCATGACAAATCCTTCTCTTCTCCAGGCTGAACAATCCTAATTCTTTCAGCCTTCCCTTGTAGGAGACATGTTCCATCCCCCTAATCACAGAATATTCTGGGTAGGAAGGGCCCCACAAGGGTCTTTGAGTCTAACTCTTAAGCGAGCAGCCTGACCGGTGATCAAACCCATGACTGACATAATTAGCACTGTACTCTAACTAACAGAGCTAATCTCAGGGCCAGTCCCTCCCCTGGACTCGCTCCCACAGGTCCATGTTCTTCCTGTGCTGGGGTCCCAGAGCTGGATGCAGCACTGCA
Organism: Zonotrichia albicollis; assembly: GCF_047830755.1. Taxonomy (NCBI): domain Eukaryota; kingdom Metazoa; phylum Chordata; class Aves; order Passeriformes; family Passerellidae; genus Zonotrichia; species Zonotrichia albicollis. The sequence goes on from NC_133820.1 coordinate 75,745,853, forward strand.
GGTGGGCTGTCCCCAGAGCAGAGCAGAGCAGAGCAGAATCCCCGTTCTGTCCTTGCTGCCTACACTGCTTTTGTTGCAGCCCAGGACAGGTTTGGGTGTCTGGGCTATGAGTGTCATGGCTGGGTCATGTCCAGCCTCTCATCCAGCAGCACTCAAGTCCTCAGCAGGGCTCCTCCATCTGCTCCTCTCCAGCCTGTGCTGATACCAGGGGTTGCCTCAACCCAGGTGGAGCACCTTGTGCTTGGTCCTATTAAACTGCATGAGATCCCCCCATGTGCACCCACTTCTCAGGCTTGTCCAGGTCCCTCTGGATGGCATCCCATCCTTCAGGTGTGTCAACAGGGCCACTCAGCTGGGTGTCATCGTCAAATTTGCTAAGGGTTCACTCAATACCTCTATGTAATTGGTGAAAATATTAAATAATACTTGTCCCAATATGGATCAGTCCCTGAGGAACATCACTTGTCACTGAAAGGTTTATTTCATTTTCATTTATTTTATTTTATTTTATTTTAGTGAAAATTAAAGGCTTATTGTAACCTAGTTCACTTTTATTCACATTCTTATTTGTTTATTATTGTTTGTGTCTTTCTCTTGGTATGGAATATTCATTCCGCTCATTTTTATTCCAGTAATTTTCCTTAGAAATTTCATTTGCATGAAAAGAAATAAAAAGCTACTTTTGATCCAATATCTTGTACTAAATTATCTGTCATGGGTTCCCTTTGTTTCCTCGTTTGCATGGATTCTTTTCCCCCCCAAGATTTCCTCATTATGCCTGAAGCATGTCCTTGTTTCCAATGTCTGCTGTGTAACTCTTAAGTCCCTCAACACAGTAGGACAGGCCTGGGAATCTGATGCTGTGTTTACTGCATGAACAACAACTTAATTAAGTCGTGCTTTAGAAATATCATCAGTGCTTTGTTGCTACTATTGCACTTGGGCTTGTATCACAGTGTTCTGATAAACGTATTGGGAGAATTGCTTTGTAGCTCATCTTGTTTCTGGAACATTAGTGGCTAAGGACCCTGGAACAAATTGTTTCTATTGCACAACTGAGGATAATGCTCTCAGTTCCAAAGATGAATACAAAAGATTCAGGATGGGGACCAAAAATTTTCAAGGCAGTATATAATTTGAATCAGAATTAGACCTGCATCTCTTTCATTGATATCTCATATGAATTACACTGGAGATTATATTTCTTTTTTTTTTTTTCTTCCTTGCTTTATTAATACAGTGAAAACCCAGCATTAAATTCCTTATTCCATTCCTCTTTACATGCATAGCTAGGGAAGGCAGGAAAACAGAAAAAAAAATATGCTTTGTTATGCATTCTATGAAACCTGGACAAGCATTTGCTATTCAAGTCAATTGTCTTGCACTCTGTGTGGTATATTCACTTGCATCACATAGATGTTAATGAAACCAGTTGGGCTCAATTCTCCATCAATTTTCAGCAAGTGTAATAGTTTGTATCATTGTGAAATAAGTCCAAGGTGAATTCAAACTAGCATAAAAAAGACATTTTCACAATTACTGTCCTCACATAATGCGAACAGACCATAGTGCTAGGAGGATCAAAGTTTCAGAGACCTAGAAAAGGAAGGCTAAAGCTTCTGTTCAGAGATTACTTAAATTTCATATAAAGTTATGTTTTAATAGCTTAATAATTGTACAGAAAAGTCATGGATTTTGGAAATAAAGATGAATAAAAACACGTTCCCAGCACTGTAACAATTGTTAATAGTATAGATGTTAGTAAAAGGTTCATGAAGTAGAGTTTAGACTAGTTTTTACCTTCAGAATTAATTCTGCACAGCTCATATCTCTTCATATAAAACTAAATAAATTATTTTAAATGTCTGCTTAAAATTGCTGGTGTAAAGTCATTATGAATTTGCTAGTTCTTTACATCTTACAATTCTAGTTGGAACATTAATCTCACAGAATCACAGAATTGCACAATGTTTTAAGCTAGAAGGGCCCTATAGAGACCACCTATTCCTAGCCCTCTGCTAAAAGCAGAGACAACTTTTACTGGACCATTTTTCTCAAAGTCACTCAAGCTGACTTTGGATATGGCCTGTGATACACATCTTCCCTGGACAACCTATTCTAGTGTGCCACCATACTCATTGTAAAAAGTTTCTTCCTTATATCCGTCTAAAGCTACCTGCTTTCACTTTGAAGTCATTACCTTGTTCTGTCACTACAGACATGTCACTACAGTATAAAGTGTCTCTGTATCTTTTCCATAAACCCCTATGCATTTTCCTTTTTTCCTTCTGTCTCTGAAAACCGAGAATGTCCTCTGAAAAAAACTGGGAGAGAAAAACTTAGAAAAGGCACAGTAGGGTACAAAACAGGGCCCTTCAGTGCACTTGTCTGGCTGAGTTATGCACCTGATCTCTGCAGTCTGTAATGCTTTATTACATCCTTTCTTAATGACCTCTGCAAAATCTCACTCTCTATCCCGTATGTGCCAGTTTTTCAAGGACTCAGTGCCAGCTCCTGGGGCAACTGAAGGAGGGTGCCAGTGCTCAGACTGGGGCTGTGAGCACCCCTGGCCCTTGATGACTGCTCCTGGAGCCAGTGGGGTCTTGGCATCAGCTACAGGAGCCAGCAGCACCTTTAATATCCAGCCACTGGGGCAGGGATTGTGCCAGTGCTTCGGGAAACCACAAACTTGTGTGTTTGTGAAGCTGGGAAATGTGGGGTGTGTGCCACGCTAATGAAGTCCTACCTCTGCCAGCCCTTCTTGTTATTAAGAAGCTTCTTATTATTAAGAAGATGAGGAGACACAGCCATCTGTGTGACTGCTGAATGTGAGGGCTGCTGGAGGTAGTGCCTTGTCTGTGGACATCTGCGGAGCCCCAGCTGTGGCTGTGTCCTTGTCTGCTGTGCATGTCCACATCTCCATGTGTGTATATCTGTGGTGGTGCCTACACTGCCCAGTTCTTTGGACCATTCCATGATTTCAGGGATTCCTGCCAGCCATTGGCCTGTGTGCACTGAGCTGGGCAGTGAGGTGTCCTTTGACAGTAGCAGGAATTCTTGCATAGCTAAAGTGGGGCTGGAATTGCCACACCAGAGACTTCTGCTTCCTGACCAAGGAGGGGAATGGGAAATCATCACTCATCCCCTGACAGTGCTGGAAGATTATTTACCTGAATTGTAGCCCAAGTGGAATGGTACCATCATTACTGGACTTCTAAAAAATTCTAGCAGTTACTTGCTAGGATTTTGGTCAGAACAGAATTGACAAACATCTTGACACCCTATAAATGGTGGTCCTGAGTGAGGTTATTTGAGCTCTCCTGGACAGCATCAGGCTGTGTCCATCACCTCCCCCTGAGCAGTATACAATCAAATTCTCAGGTTTGCAAGGTTTAGAGGGCTATGACTGAAAGTTAATAATGTGGCCTGGGCTGATATACCCCCTCTTAGGGCTCAACATCCATTCACTGAGAAATGCAATACATTAAATGTATTTCATGAACATGAGGGGAGTTTTTAACAGGTATACCTTGGTACTTTGATATGTATTCATCTTTGTGTGTGCACATTGAATTAAACACCCTATAGCATGTATAGGTTGAATGTTGCCCTCTTAGACCTATAATTAGGTCACTGCTGTAATTTTAATAAATCCTATGGAATCAGTTTGTAAATGTTAAATTAGTCAACAATTAATACAGCCAGATGGAAGGGTCCCCTTCCTTATGTAACCATGTTTTCACCAGTAAATTAAAGTTATACTTTCTTTGATCATTTTTCTCCCCAATTTCTTCTTGCCCGTGCTTCAACCTCGACACCAGAGGCAGAGAAATGTTTTCTCAAGTGTGCTTGGGAACTTATATTCAGTACAAATACCTGAGCAACAAGATCTGCAACCAGCTTCAATTTAAAGCTGTTCAGGAGGGCCCCAAACCTTTCTTACATTGTGAGAAATTTTTAAGATGGCTACAAAAAAGTACTACTTAGTTAGGAGATTAACTCCAAGATGATTTTCTCCTCTCTACTGATCCTACATTTCTTCTTAAGTTGATGGTCAACATTCTGTAAAAATTCTATTATTTTTCTGTTGACTGTGCAAAAGGGTAAATGAGATTACTGTGCACAGAATTTTCTTTAGCTGATGAAAACCTGGTGAGTGGCAACAAGAATAACCTTAAAATTCCCACTCTAAGTATCTAAAGATAGTTGTTCTTTCCAATAAGTGGAATTTTTATTAATTAGAGTTTTCTAGGTGTGGTATCTCCCTAGGATCCATTAAAAAAGACTAAAAACTGGGATAATGTCATTTGTCTAATGTCTCAATAGGCAAATGAATAATAGTTCTATTAATACAGAGTAATTTAAACTCTGCCTCTGACAGAACTATTGTTACCAAAGAGTTAATAATTGAAATCATGGGGATTTTATTGTCCTGAATACTACCATGTAAGACAGACATTGCAATACATTATGAATATATTGCATCCATTCTTTGTTAGAAGCCGTTATTCCTTAAGGTATAACATTTGTATTTAAGGTTCACTATCACTAGACTATCTTTCAAACTGACTCTAAACACGACTGTGTTTGGGGAACTTGGAGCCCATGCAAATTATATTTCCTTTATGATTTTGGCAATAGTTTCCCCAAAAGGCTGAAATATTCCACAGCCTGACACCATAATAACAATGCATAGTCATCACAGCTATATGAGCAGAACACATATGTACAGAATGGTATGTCAAAAAGGAATTTTTTATATTAAAAAATTAGGACAATTTCCCTTTCTAATATTAGTTTAACCAACAAGATATCTGGTTTTAATTTCTCAGACATTTTACTTCAAAATGCTCATACTAGCAAAATTATAAAGTGTAGTCCAGGTCTGAATTTACTATACAGATTATGATACAGGTATTTTTTTACTAGAAACATATAAAATATGGAAGTATTTAAGCCATGCAATGTTAAATGATGTTGTTTTTTCCTTTTCCTCAATAGAAATTTTTACTGTAGGAACATTCACAATGTCCTTAAGCGCATTAAGTTTCATTCTTTCACGGCTTGGATTTATTTCATGTAGCTTACAATGTGTACAATGTAGAAGTCTCCATGAGACGTCATATCTCTGCCGTCCTCTTGCACTTAATGAAGGGAAATAGCCATGTATATGTTGCATTATGTCTTATTTGATTCAGACCTATAAATCAGGTAGGCAGTCTTAGATTATCAATTTCTCTGTATTGACCATGATGGGAGACTAACTCCACAGAGTAATTTATAATGGTGTAAAAATGCTTGCATTTTCTTTAGCCTATGAAGTACCTACCTCTTAACAAACATTACAAGCACCTATCCTGTATTTACAACGTCAACTCTGTAGAGAATTGGCAATTGTTTCAATATGTGCCATGAAAAGTTTTAAGTTGCAGCAAATATTTTTAGGCACTGCAGGCAATAATAATATAGTTATAAGAAGAACTAATACTAAAATAAATAGGTACAAAAAAGCATTCTCTTCCATAATATATGCTAGAATGAAGGGTCTAGGACAAAAAAAGCCCACACATGTTAAGGTAACAAGTTGTCTGAAGTTCTCATTGATAGGAGTGCATAAGGTTGTTAGATGGATTTATAGAAATAGATAAATGAAACACTAGAGTTAAAAAAAAAAAGAAAAATAGGTGGAGCAATCCTATTGTTCATGGGGCTGAAAAACACTTGTTAGGATGTTGTGTCAAAAAAATGTATTTTTGTAACATAAAGTCTGTATTTCTTTAAGAGACTGAATTTTGTGTCAACAAGTGTATAGGGTATTTCTGTGAATTAACAGACTAAAAAGTATAGTTGTGAAAACTGTGTCATTGTTTTGTCTTTCACACTGATTCTCATTTCATCTTTATATTTGGCCAAGGGCATGAAAATAATTCTTTCAAATTGGAGAATTGCATCTTTTCCAGCAATGTTAGGTAACTGTTTTCTGGAGTTTCTTATGACCTAAGTGGTCATGTTAAAGGACTTATACTTCTTGGAAGCACAAAAGCAGAATTTTCTTAGTTTTTTTCATACTACACAAATAATATACACCTGTTTTTCATCATTGGTACTTATATTAGTTTCACAGGTAGTATAATAGCAGTAGATGAAAATATTGCAGTATCAGCCCTTAAAAAGTTATGCTTCAATAAAACAAATATTAACAGTCATTTTGCAAAGGTAATGTTTTTCATTTATATTTCCAGTATGAAGGATGACTCTAAATATTTTACTCATATTTTCATTAGGATTTACCAGAAAACATAGCCCCCTATTAATTGTGGTATTAACCTTATGAGGGTAATTTCTCCTTTGTACACTTCCTGATTTGTGGACCCTGAAATATTTTCATTTCTTTCATGGTGTAGTGCTATTAGTACCATAGAGTATTTTGAAGCAATAGTCATTACAACATACTGTAGTAATTACTAAAATTATGTGATTCTTTTTTTTGTCTATTTTTTTCTTTTAAGCTGTCTGGACAGATCTCATGGATGTATTCAAACGTACACCAGGGAATGTTTGCAAAGCTTTCATGGTGTGCTTTAAGAAGCTACACAATTTTTGGTTTTGAGAAAGAGCTTTGCCCTGAAGGATAAATCCTTTAGAGCTAAGAAAAAAGGGAACACAAGGACTCAGGAGAAAAAAAAAAAAAGTTTCAGGAATATAGAGAATGATTAGTACAAAGAAGGAGGAGGAGACATCTGTTGATTAAATGATTTTTAGAGATAATTAAGTGCATTCATCCAGAAATAACAAACATTGCACATCATTTGCAGGCACACATGACTTTCTTGAAAACAAGAGAGAATTAAACAGAACCTAAAAAATAATCAACAGCATAGGATGGGGGCAGTCAAAACTCTGTCACTGACATGACCATCCAGATTTTGTGCAACTTTTTATGAAATAGCAGTAGCAACCAAGTGCTGAATGATAGATTAATAGGGTATAAACATAGGTATAGGAAGCTGAAATTAAACTATCCTTTTGCAAAGTATTGATCAGCTTTTCATTTCATAATTAATCAATCAATATTCACCAATAATACTACAGTTTCATTTATTTCATGTTATTCTCACTTCAAGGACTTCACATCTGTTTTTCAAAATATTAGATATATTTATAAATTATTCATCCCGATGAGAAGTTTCTAAAACTTTTTAAAATATGACAGATATATGAAGAAGAATTCAAGGACAAAATACTCTGTAATTCACAGGAATTATGCTCTGTGAACTATGGAGTTAGGGCTACTATATACCTTACATGCAACATAAAAACGGAAAGACATATTAATATGACATTTATGCCACCTTAACAATTTCTACTTGGAGTATTTGTGATTAGTACTACATTTGATATTTTTTAATGCTTTGACAATACTTAAATTGACAAAAAAATAGTTATTTCTTCAAGAGAAAATACTTCTGATCAGAGTGGTCTCTAGCAGTTCATGTTTCAGAATTATCACTTGAAACCTGCTTCCCAGGGACATGAAATATTTGAAACAGTTCCTGTTGCAACCGAGTTTCACCATGTAGAAAAAACACACCAGGAATTTTAACTTTTGCTTTTAATTCCTGTCCTTCTGTATACTTACCTATGCTTCTCTAAGTCTTTGACTCTGGACTTCATCTTCTGCTCCTGTTGGCACAGACAGCACCAATAAAGAACACACATGAAAATAACAAACCCATTTATACATTTATATGTAGCTAAGATTTAATTTCTATACCTTATACATTTTCCACATTCAAAGCTAGTTGGGATCGGGTTCTATGAAGTACGACATTGTTTTGTTTTAAATATAATATATTCATAGATGTGTTTGACCAAGATACACTCTTGGGGGATGAGTTTGACCCTAGCCAAGTAGCTACTGACTTTTTCCCAACTGGTGCTTTATGAGAAAAGTGTGGTGGGTTGCCCTTGGGTGGCTGCCAGGTGCACAACAAGCAGCTCTATCAATCCTACTCCATCAACAGGACATAGAGAAAATAAGCAAAAAAATTGTTGAAATAAAGACAGGGAGATCTCTTCTCCAGCACCTGGAGCGCTTCCTCATCCTCTGTCTTCAGTGAATTTGCTCTCACATATTCTTTCTCCTCTCTCCCAGCTGTTGGTACATAGTGCTTTTCACCATTTCTTAAATATGTTATGGCAGAGATTCTGTAACATCAGATTTGGCAGCAGGTCCCTCTTGGAGCCAGCTGGAGCTGTCTCTGGAATCCAGGAGAAGTTTCTGGTGTCTTCTCACTAGAAATCCCCTTTGTATCTCATCCAATTTCTACAAAAACCTTGTCAGAAAAAAAACCCAAAAACCAGAAAGTTAAAAAAGCAACAGATTGCAATCAGCAGATGAACTTATGAGACAGGTCATTCCTGATATTAGACAAAACTAAGGCTTGCAGAATCAGCAGCAATCCATGCACTGAAACCTTGCCATACCACTATTTAGCAAGGCTAAAGGAGTTGTCGTACCATAAGCAGTAAGCTACAGAGGAACTTTTCTCACACAGACTGGGCAGAATCATATCAGTGCTTTTTCTTTTTTTTTAGTTGTTTAGCTTCAACTTCTCCAAAAGTTCCTGAAGAAAAGGAAGTAAATGTAGTACTGATAAGGAAGCTGTCAATATTGCTATAAGAAGCTACAGAGCATCCAAGAAGATTTTCCTGTGCATATCACGTGCATCCAAAAGACTTGAGGAGTAGAACTATGGTCGGAAAGTGTTGGCACTCAACACATTACCAAGTACTCCAATAGATTCCAGCTCCTGAGCTTCATGAGAAGACATAAAATAGGCCAGATGTTCAATAGTATGAACTAATTCTTTGACTAAACCAGTTTTCAAGTGGACCAAAGGATTTTACTAATTTCTCAGCCATAAGAAAAATGTCTGGTCCTATTCCCAAAAGCTAAACACTTCTGTGTATATATATATATAGATATTTTGCATAGTATGGGAGATACATAGTGTGGTACACTATTTTACACAGTGTATAGTTTGCATAGTGTGGTAGCTTTTGTATTCCCTTTAAACATGTCCAGTGTTTTTTTTTCCTTACTTATTGAAGACAATCAGCCGATATCATAACTAAACTAGTATGTTAGCAGAATCTTTACTGATTAAAAAAGATTGAAATGAGATTACAAGTAGATTAACAGAATTAAGAAAAGGATCTAAAATGGAATAAAATCTTTATTTTCTTCAATTTCAGGAATGAATAATTCATTTTCAAACAACAGGTCTTTTTACAAACTCAATAAAAAGATGGAAGACAACTAAGAGGCTTTTATTTTATATTTTCATAATCTCTTTCTCTACTTCACCTGCTGTCATGCAGTTTTTACTCAATTCATTTGTGAGATAATTTAAGAACAGAAAAAAGAAATCATCTTCCCTGTTTCATAGAGACAATTTTTTTTCTTTCTGACTGAATATGACCAAATTAAATGTGATATAAAATGCAGCTGGTTTTGTGATTTTCAAGTTTTGATACATGTCAATGTATGTGTCATGTATTAATGCATTTTCAGCTCAGGCAATGATTACAAATTTATTAAATTAATTTGCATGCATATTTATTTACCTCAGTTCCTTCAGTTAATGAAATAATACTGCAGGCAGAACCCAGACCTTCTAATTTAGGTGCACTCTTGTTGCAAAAATTTAGATACCTGAAAGAATAGGAGTAATTAAATTCCCTACAGAAGCAGTGAAAATTATATTCTAATTTCTGAATAAGAACTGATAAGAAATGATAGGCATAAACATCATGTTCACCTGCCTGAATCAGTTTTTCTCATCACCTTCAGAGGATAAGACTTAATCAAAAGGGATTTTTCTTTCTAATAGGAAAAATCCCAAACCCCCAAATGGATCAAAACAGAAGCTGAAAATAGCACCTGAACCCACCATTTTTTTATTGTAATCTCTCTACAAATAGTTCCATCCCTCTGTGTGAGCCCTAACTGTTGGATAAGGTCAGTTTGCATTCCTCCTAACTCCATTATGAGCCCATGCACAACAACACAGGGACCTGTCTTCAAAAAAATATGAGATCTCCTACTGAGGATACCCCTCAGACTGCTTGTCACTGAAGTGTTCCAGGAGATGAAAGTTCAAAGTCATTCTATCTGACAGGGTCAAAAAAACAAGTTTACAAATTCCTACTTCATTCTTAAGCTACATCACTCCTATCAAATGAGACATGATGTTTACACAAATTTGACAGTGTCAAATACATGTAGGTTTTGGGGTTTCTCGGTGGTCTTGGATCATGCATCTGAGTTATATTTGAGTCCCAATGAGAAGAGGAGAACCTTTTTCCCCAAAACAGACACTTGTAAGCAGGCATGACAAATTAAACTGTCACTGGCCAGTGAGCATCCAGGCTAAGAAGAAGAGTAAGTAATGAATGTCAGGGTAAAGCAGTCCTAGAACATAGGCAAGCTCAAATGCTGTGTGATACCAAACTGGGAGTGAATTCTAATTATGGCGTGTTTTTCTTGATTGAACTCCATGACAACAACAATCTTGTCCTCTTCTTTGTAATTGCAAGACAATTGAGGCACTCCATATTTCTTACTTGATTCAGCCTCAACATATATTTGGGTTTGGCTTCATTCGTCCTCCATATCTAGTATTTTTGTCATGAATTTAAGAGATTAGGAGTGCTTTGGTTTTAAATACCCTTTTTTTGGTGCGTTTCACATGTGCACAGAGTTGTCCCATGTATTTATGCATTTTTCCTATTTGATTTATGTAATCCCACTAATGTAGCATTTCCCCAATACAATTACAGTCTAATACATCAGATTGAAGACTTGGAAATTTTTCATTTTCATGTCAACTTTGAATTTTAACTTTACTATATTTTTTCCTGCTACTTATACAATTTTCCTGTGATTCTTTACATTTCTATCTCTGGTATGTACCTCTTTGAGTGATAGCCAGGGAATTATCATGCTAACATCCTTTTAATCTCTGCTTATCTTAAATCAAATCAGCTTAATTCCCTGGCTACTTTAGTTGCTTCATTCTTTTCAAGTCAATGTACTCCTGGCTAAGAAGTGGCCAAATATGAATGCAGACTTGAATCTTATCACTATATATTTAAAGCTGATTTCTGAGATAGGTTCTGAATCAATGAACAAAGACTTCACAATGAGACATCAGTCAAGATGACATATTGAGAAGTTTACTTTAGCTACTGAAAAAAATTTACATTTGCCTACAAAATGAGAAGAATCCATCTTACACTTAAGAAGAGCAACTCATGGACAGAAGGAGATAAATCAGACTTGATGTCTTCTAAAGCCTGTAACCTACAGAATTTGAGGGAGTACCTTATCGGTAAACTTCAAGTAGTTTCAAAAAAATCTAAGCCATACATCACAGAGCAATGGAAAAAAAAAGGGAGAAAAACACTATCAATTACATGAGTATTGATGTAGAATGATTTTGAAGATGTGTCTGAACCTCATCAGTTTATGAAATGGATCTAATTATATAGCTCTCTTTTGTCATCACTGCATATTATTCAAAAGAAATGAGTAGGTGGGAAGCTATTTCCTAGCCTTTAATTCCATAAGAGAACAACTCACACCTCTAGAAATTCTAATCCCATTCAGGAAAGAAAAATAATAGTTTAAATTTGTTTAATTCCAAAATGAAAATATTTATATATATAAACAAATTCTTCCAGAGTAGATGTGAAGCTTATGTATAGCTACTTTGGTTTTCTGTACACTATCAATAATTGACTTATTTGAGAAGTGCTGAAATCAAGAATTTTTTTACATCTCTTTTTGATATCTACACACAAAGAATCCTGTTTGCAAACCAATACTTTTGGTTTTTTTTCAAATATCAGGCTAAATATAGAAGCCTAGTAACATTTTTTACCATTTGGATCCCACAAACATGTATAACATATGCAAATACACACAACCATCTCAATATAGATTGTATATAAATGTACATAAACTACATCTGTAATATGTATGCATTTTAGTATGCAAACTATATTTTATAGACATATCACTTACAACCTAGAAGCATTTTTAAATAAATAGCATAGAGAGACTTGTTTCGCTTTTTTAAAATGTTGTGATGCAGGGACATACCTATGACCAGTCTTCTAATGAATTTAATCTCATAAAACCCGAGCATTATTCATTTTAGCATAGTAAATGTCTTTTCTATAATGGATATGTAATTGGTACTAAATGAACTATGATGATGGCTGCGCTTTGTTTGCTTATATATTTTTCAAAGGTGTGGAGAATAAAATCCACTTTTTATGACCTTTTTCTTTGTTTAAGCTAATCAGTAATGCAAACCAATGACAATTAGTGTATTTTATCTTGTTTATTGTCAGGATTTTATTTTCATTTTGGCTGTGACCACAGATTATTTCTGTGTGTACAACTGAATAGTCCTTACACAGTAAGAGCTTTGACTTAACACAGCCCTAGGCCAGATTGAATTCAATCACATGGAAAAGAGAAGATTTGTAGACCACTCTCAGTCCAAAATTATCATAGCTCCACTCTTCCAATTACTGGTTATAAAACCAGAATATTTTTACTGCTATTTCTATAGACAGATAGAATTGTTTTCAAACATTCAGCAAAATTGTTCATATTTGTAAAACATTAGTGACATTTTTAATTGAAACAATTGCTTTTTTTCAACCAGTTCTAGTGTTCAAATGAAGATATACTTTGAACATAGATACATATACTTTGAACAAGAACACACCTGAAGCACAAAACAAGCAGAAAGAACAGATACAAAAGACAAAATTTGTTGAACCAAAATTAATGTTCCATCATGGTAACCATTTACAAAATAATTAGAGCCCTCATCCAAGATTTTACAAACATTTCCTCTTCCACCTAACAAGTATTTGAATATAAATCTTACTTTTTTGGTAATAAATGCTAAAAAATAACCTGCATTTCTCTTACTAATGCAGTCATGTGGTACTTCCATATTTGATTATGCTGTTTCACATTTAGTGTATCTCATATATTCCCACTTCCTGTGTTTGTACACAACATTATGAAGAATCATAATGGAAAAGAATTATTTTTTCAAATGCTTTCAGTTTGGATAAAAAACATCTATGCACAATTTCACCTTCTGAAAGACTATTGTAATGAGAAAAATTAGAAAATACATCCAATTACTCTAATAAGTCTGCTGCCCAAGTCACTAGCTTTTTATCTAGATTTTGGCCATATAGAACTCATACTGAGTCCCCTGGGAACACTGTGTGAGTAAAAGCTGAAAAAGAGGGCTTCTATGGTAATTGAAGTCAGTGGAAAATTTTCTAATTATTTTAATTGAATTTACATCAGGCCTTCAAGGGAGATGACCATTAGGTATTTTAGCACTTAGCTTTTATGTACAGAGATGTAAGCAGAACCTTCAACCCAAATGAGACATTCAGTTGCACTTGGTGATTAGAAGAGGTATTTCTTGTAGCATTATCACAAAAATAACTTACAATTCAGAGCACTTAACTGAGTAGTGAAATATTTATTTTCTCAAAGTTGTCCATAACTAGAAGCAAAAGCTTAATCATTAGTATCCTACAACCTAGTTAAACATTTTTAGCAAGTCATAGACCTGTGTTGCATTGAGTTTACTGGCTCCCATTTCACCACAGTCCTGCCATGCCATCAAATTAGCAAATGAATGTTCCATCCCTCCAAATATGGAGTTGTAGACATTATTCCCAGGCATATTAATACACATTTAACTTTAAGGAGGTCCTTAACCCCCACTGACTTTGAGGGTACTCAAATTAAGTAATCAGTTTGAAGAAGGTGCTTATATACTTACCTGAATTAATTGTCTCACTTTCAGATTATTTTTTTTAAATTATATTACTTTTATCTTCCAAATTAAAATAAAAATTAAGTAGTCAATATATCATTAGAAAAGGAATTTGTATGACTGTTGTAAATTAACCCCACAAAATACCAAATACCAAGTCCTAGAGAAATATAAATTGACTTCGGACTGAAGATTTTAGCTCCAAAATGAAAGCTTAAATACTCAAAAGTGTGGTTTTCTATTCTGCCTATGTCGAATTGACCTAAAATCAGTAATCACCTACTCATCTGTCAGCCACATAGGCATAGTCATGTTTTCAGTTGATGCTTATAGTTAAAATTGTTCCAACACAAAATTCCTAGAAAAAGCAAAATATCTCACAGAACTGTAAAAACAAATGATGCCAAATAACATTTTAGAGCTTATCATGAATAGTTTTAATGGATCTCTTTAGTTTTAGAGAGGGAAGGATAAAAGTGACAATGAAGCACAAGGCACTTAAGACATTTTTCAACCCATCTCCTGTGGTAGTGTGTTGTTAAGTTTCTTGTGTTATTCCCCCAATTTATGTATTGTTCTCCCCTATTATGTGTAAAATGGGTTCGTTCCCCCAGTTTTTCCCGCCACTGCTAGCCTGTCAGCTAAGTTGCTATAGTAACCGCTATTCATAGTTGCCGATATGTAATTGCTCCTCCCCTGGTTTCCCTTATAAGTGAAAGTTGTTTCCTCCAAGTCCAGTCAATCACTCCCTTCCTCCTCCCAGGTTTCGAGAACCTTCTCCTCTCTGGAGATGGTGGTTGGCTGGGATCCCAGGACACCTCCTTTACCTTTTGATTATTGGTCTCCATGGAGTGTCAGTTCTGTGAAGTTCATCCCCTCACCTTTCCCGATTGGCTCCGCCTGTACCCACCCCCCTCCTTTATAATCCTGTTTTCACCCCCTATGAAAAAAAACTTTATCCCGGACGGGTTCCCGGTGTTTGGATCTGGCATCACCTTCAATAAACCGATGTTTAACCCCCGGGAAATGGTCAGCTCCGTTCCTCTCCTATACCAGCGGTGTACGCCAGTCCGCAGCCAGCACAGCCCGAGGCCATCAGACGCCGAAGGGTGCTGGCCAGGAATTGCAGAGGGGCGTCGGCCTTTCGCCCTCAGCTAGTCGGACTCTAAACTTCGGGCCACATATGTTCTCCTCTGCAATCTCCTTGCCTCCATTAAAGATAAGATGAAAATACCCTGCTGATCCAGAGATTTAATTTGAAATAAGGTGCATAAACTTTGATACCTCCTCATGGGTTTCTTAACTCTGCCACAGATCTGCTATATTCTGCATACTGTATAAACACAGTTCTGAAGGTAATTCTCACACTAAAATTAGAAAAAAGAATAGCATGCATATTTAATACCTCCCTGAAGTGTTTTACTTCATCAATAAAGCATAGCAGTGAGGTAAGAAAAAGCTTGCAGTTGCTTTCCTGAGATGTTTGCCTGAAAGGGATCACATTGCAGCATTTGTTTTATTATGTAGAAACAGATTCATTTGAATAGGAATGCATTTTCTCCACATCCTTTCCAATTTATAAGGAGAAACAAAAACAAGAAAAAAATATGTCAGACAGCTGGAAGAGGCTCATAGAGCAGTCTTTGACAATTTGGTTTTAGAAACAAAAATCGAATTAAAAAAAAACAATTCTACAATTTAAAGTACAGTATTCCCTTTAATAGGACTTTTACAAAGCAAAAGTGAAAATGGGTAGGTGGTTACCTGACTGCATTATTTCAGAAAATGAGATTTGCTGTAAAGTTGAAAGCATATAGACTCATACATATTTAGTTGTTTGGGTTTTTTTTCTGGACTCGTTAGCTAACTTTTGAACACAAAAGTGCTAATAAGAGAAAAGTACAGTAGTATATTTTACCTTACCTTCATACTTTCATCTACCAAGCAATTGCAATTTCTGACACAAAAAAAGAAAAATACTATGGAAGTTACAATCCTGCAATTTTACAGTTTACTGACATCCATGGCATTAAAACAGTGATTACTAATTAAATTAATACCTATCCTATTTAGAATTTAGGAGAAGATATTTCACATTATAATAGACTTTGGGAATAGTAAGATCTATATTTTAATTTCTTGGGGCAAACATATAATGAGGTGCAACAGAAAGAAACTGAAAGACAATTATGAATACTGTACTCATAATAAGTGTTAGTTCAGAATTTAATTGTGATCATCTAATTTGTGGGTACTTTTTAAAATTTTGATTATGAAGTGTGATAGACAAAGAAAAGTGCAAAGTGTACTTTTTTCTTTCTAATGTATTTTGTGTCTTAGCAAACTCCAACGATAGAACTAGACTAAACAAAAATAAATGTGGCGAATGAAAAAAAGTTGTAAATATTTTACCAGTCAAATTTTGTTTCGATTTGCATTATTTTAAGCATCTAGAATCACAGTAGACAGCAGATTTATTCCAAGAAAGTTATTGTAAATTCAAAAAAAGACTGCAACACAAAATATAATTTGAATGCAGCTCTTCAAGTATCTCATGCAGTAGTATCAAGTCTATTTTTTAGGCTGATTTGCCATGCCATATTTGTCTTCATATATTATAGTTGTGTTTTTGCTGTGCCATTTATGCTTTTTTTTAGATTGTATTATATGTACTGTGAGGAATATATGAATACTGAAATGAATATGTGAATAAATATGTATATGCATATGTATGTATATATATATAAAACTATGTTCTATATGTATGAATGTGAATGCATTAATTACTAAAATAGGAGCACAACAGAAGTAAGCATGAGAGTGTTTTTGATGTAGCCCACTGTGTTCAAGTTAGACATGAAAATTCACAAGTGTCTTGAGCATTGTCAGCTAAAGAACAGCTGAGACTCAACCATAAACCCATGAAGTGATCCAGCTGACTACTAAATCATCATGCTGACTATTAAGTGTGGCTACTAACTCAAGGATTGTCTTCATACATGAGGGGAAGTTTGTTTATGCATTAATTTGAAAAAACATATACCTATAAATAGCATGCAGGCACATTTCAAGGAACTTAGCCAACAGCAGAATTATACTTGAATCTTTACCATTATTTTATCTTGCAACAAAAGAAAATGCTTCTTAAAGGTAAGCTAAACAAACTGCAATGCATCAAAACATCTTTTTTCTAAAGGAAAAAAGTATTTTTGCTACTCCTAAACACTTAATACATAATTTTATTATATATTAATTTTTTAGGAGTAGCAAAAATACTTTCTTCATTCCACATATTGCAGTACTTAAATGCAGTATTTAAATCAAGCTTGAACAAGATTTTGAAAAAGGGGATATGAATGAATCAAGCAATAGACATAAAATAGCAGTCTATTGACAGAACAAAATATATATATGTAGTAATGTATAAGGTCTGTTATTTTTCATTCTGTTGCCTTGGACAGGAAAGATTCAGGATCACATATGTTAGTTTATAAATATGCCACGCACAGGCGATGCCTTCTGATCTTGCACGAATCAAGGGATCCCTGCTGAAGGGACTATGGCCTCAGTGCCAAGCTGCAGCTGAGAAGGAAGTGACAGCATCTCACAGCAGTACTTCTGGCCCTAGCAGAGGTCAGCAAACACAATCAACACAGAGGAAGGAAATTCAGCTTCACTCGCTTCTTGCAGTTTAAATAAATGAATCCTCAAGAGGCATGCAACAGTGAGATCTGTAACCAGTTCATCCTTTACCATATGGATGATAAGATTTTCTTTTCTTTATAAGAAATAACATATGATACTATTTGGACATTTTTTTGTCGACGGAAGGAGACCAAGGACATCAGGTTGATCATCACAGGCCCAATTTTATTGATCAGCACAGCGGGTTAAATACAGTTCGTAATTAACTTCATGCATATTGCAAAAGTTGAGCTCAGGATTGGTTAGTTACATATCAGCAGTTACACCTACTTTTACATTCCTATGGTCCTACTTTTGATACTTTCTACATATTCTTAGGAGATATTCAGGACTAATCTCTACTCCCTTTCTCCATGTTGCAGCAAGGCCACTGATTGCAAGCTGCTGACATCTCCTTTCAGCTTGCTGACTGCTGATTTCTCAGCTTGACCAGTGGCAATATGTCAGCATGGCCTTTCTCAGCTAACCAACTATTAATAAAGCTCTCCACATTTCCCCCGTTTTCTTCTTGTGCAAGGAAATTAGCTTGCCAGGTTTTTGCTATTGTACGGCTGACCATGTTTTGAATGCAATTAAAAACACAAGGCAAAATCAGCAAAAACAGTAAAATTACACCCAGCAGTCCTATAGCATAGATCACAAGGTTTCTTAGCCACGGTCCAAGTCCTAAGCTTTTAAGCCATTCGTCAATTCCTAAACCTTCTTCTTCCTTCAGATTGTGAAGTCCCTGTTGTAGTTCTTTTATCTTACTGTGAATGGACACCGAATGGTCAGACAGATTCATGCAACACATTCCCTCAAATTCTTCACATCCATGTCCTTGTGCTAAAAGCAAAAAATCTATGGCAGCTCTATTTTGCAAAAGAGCATGGTTAACACTCTGCACATCTGTGGTTAGCATGTCTAGGATTTGTGATGTCTTGTTCAGTTCACTCTTTGCCCAGCACCCTAATTGCTTTGCTAAATTCATAGCCTTATTGGCAGATCCTCCTGGCAAGATAGTTGAAACAACCACTTGTTTGAATGTGCCCCAAAATTGTGGATCTCCTATCGAGCTGCAGTCTAAGTCATGTACGTCTCTTTCTGTTTGAATTTTGACTCAGCTGCATTAGCAAGGACACATTAGGATGAAACAATGACAGTTTACCCAAATAACAGGGTCCACCCTGTGGTCTAGCTGGTATGCCATTCCACGCCCTGTCTCCGCAAATTAAAAATATTCCCGTGGGTAATTTCATTGGTGCAGTGATTTTTGTGCTGTTACATTTACTGTAATGCTGCGGAGAGATTTCACTCACATTCAGGAATGAATCTAGGGTGGCCCATGTTTCTTGTGGTCGGTTTGAAGACTTAAAGCTAAACCATCTACCAGCTGTAGTGTTAGACAAACTGGCGTTTGTACTGCCAAAAAGGTCCAATTCCTCAGGAGGAGAGTGCAAAGCACAGAATCCTTAATTGCTGCTTCCTCTATTCGTTTGGCTACTCCTGCAACATACATAGAGTCTGTAACCACATTTAAAGGTCCCTGTAAGTTGGATACTGCCCATACTACTGCCAACAATTCCAAAGTTTGTAAACTATCCGCAGGGTCTGCTGTGAGGAGTTGATGTTTCCATTGTCCTTTTTCTTGCCAAGTGACAGCAGCACGCCTTGACTTCTTTCCTGCATCGGTAAAGGCTGTAACAGCTCCTTCTATAGGGCATTCTTCTCTCAAGGGTCGAGTAATCCAGTTTCATTCTGTCATCCATTGCAAAACTCTAGGCACTAATTTGCTGGTATCCACTTTTGCAGATGATGTCAATAATGCTTCCTGTAAATCCTTTGAGTTAATCAGGTACCAGTCCAAGGTTTCTTTTTCCATAGGCAGTCTAATGGTAGCAGGTTCTCTACCATCCACTTCAAGAGTTCTGAGACGTCCTTTTTTTTTAATTAATGCAGCCAATTGTTCAATTTTTGAACATATTGTTTTCTTATGCTGTAATGGTGGAGACAACCATTCCAACACCTGTATCTCCCCCATTTTCTCCTGTTGTTGAGAGAGAGCACCAAGCAGGTGGCAAGGGCTATTCCAGATAGTAAGGTCAATAGGGTGGTCGAGTTGTCGACGAGACACGTACCCCTGTTGTACACAGTCACTGCTTTGTTGCAAGGCAAAACGATGCTCCTGTGTCAGGCATACAGGAGTAGTAGGGTCAACACCCTTTAACAAAGGCCGCAGGGTTTCTAACAAATGATTCGGTATTCCCACAATAGGCTTTAGCCATTGTAAGTCCCCCAGTAATTTCTGTGCATCATGTAGAGTCTTAATGTCCAGTTGTAACTCCAATTTTTGAGGTATCACTTTTTGATCCATCAAAGTCCATCCCAAATATTTCCAGGGCTTTGTAGTTTGAATTTTCTCTGAAGCAATATCAAGTGAATATGAAGCAAGAGTATTTCTAATAATGTCAATCTGCAAAGAGGAAAATGGTTGCTGCTGTGCAAACAAGATCATGAGCATGCATAAGGCTATCCCCTTTTAGAGGCCATTGCTTAACCATCACCGGTGTATCTGTTTTCCAGGTGAGTGGAATGGGGAAAGTCCAAGCAATGGCAATTACCCCAAAGGGTGCTGATTAGTTAACACCACTCCCAGTTGTGTTAAAATGTCCCTTCCAATTAGGCAGGAGACTGTAGGAGGCAGTTGCACAATTGAAAACACAGCAGATATTTGTTGATCTTCAATGGACACAGACAAAGAAGGCGACCTGCTTGCCAATATAAATCCTCCTACTCCGGTGAGCATGTTTGCTGATGGGAATAGAGGCCAATGCTGTGGCCATGCCTCTGGAGAAATAATGCTGGTATCTGCTCCTGTATCCAATAATCCATAAAGGGTTATGCTTTCATGTCCATAAGTAACTGTGACCTTTTGCTTTGGTCTATTTTGTAAATCCACAGTTAAAAGTGTAACACCAGTGGAGCCAAAACCCTTTTCATCCCGTGCTTGTTCAGTAAATGGTTGTATTCCAGAGGTCATTTGTGATAGTGGTATCAATTGTGCAATACGTTGTCCTTTTGTAATTTTAATTGGAGGATAAAGGGTGTAAGCCATGATTTGTATTTCCCCTGTAAAGTCTGCATCAATAACTCCAGGCAAAACAAATAATCCCAACATAGTTGTAGAAGAGCGTCCTAATAATAATGTTCCACATGTTTGTCCATTTAATATAAGAGGACCCTTTACTCCAGTTGGTATTTGCTCTCTGTTGTTGCGGGTTGCAGACAAGAGGTGGCTGCGATGTCGCGGCAGCTGGTGCTGGTGTCTCTGATGTCACGGCAGCTACTTGTGTCTGGGCGCGGCCCCCGTGAAACG
The DNA here is from genome assembly GCF_047830755.1 of Zonotrichia albicollis. Classification (NCBI taxonomy): domain Eukaryota; kingdom Metazoa; phylum Chordata; class Aves; order Passeriformes; family Passerellidae; genus Zonotrichia; species Zonotrichia albicollis. The sequence goes on from NC_133820.1 coordinate 75,766,802, forward strand.
CGCTCTGCTGACAGTTTCCCGACCGCCGTCTACAAGCTGTGGTGTTGTGGGAGCTGGATCGGCAGTGAGCCACTTCGGAGAGGAGCAAGAGCAGCTAACACCTGATTCTGAGCAGCTAACACCTGATTCTGATTAGACTCTGCCTGCTTTTGTAACCCCAATCCTAACTCCTTTATAGCATCTACTAGAAATGCCTGCGAAGCAGTTGGCATTAATGCCATTCGCTCTAATGCTTCCTCAATGGTCCAATTTGCTCCCAAAGTAGATAATACTCTTTGGGTTGCTGGATTACTATTTTGAAGGATACACTGCTTCAATATCGCCCCCTTAAAGTAGTCTGCCACACCGGCCCGGTCTATAGCAGCAGCCGCCCTATCGATAAAATTTCCGAATGATTCTTCTCTATTTTGCTTAATACCCATATAAATTGGTAATCCCCCTGGCTCTTTAACCATATCTATCGCTGCACGCATCAATCTCATAGTCTCTCTAAGCTTATCTGGTCCCAATATCATCTGTGCCTCTGTACGCAGAAATGCTCCTAAGCCCATAAGTTCATCCACTGTCACTCCATGCAATGGATCTCCCGGAGCCCGTTGTACAGCAACTGACTCATTTACTAATGCTTGCCAATGTGCATTAAACAATAATTGTTGATGCTGAGTAAATATTAAACGCACTATCCCTTTTAAATCATTTGGGCATAAAATCTGAGTGTTAAAGAGATAATCTAACATTTGCTTAACAGGTTCACTTTTTACACCAAACTGACTAACTGTAGAACGTAGCTGAGCTAACAACTTCCAATCTAAGGCAGAATATGCTGCCACATTATGCATAAAATTCCCCTGTGCATCATATTGTGGTGTATAAGTAACAGGACATGCAAGACTAGAAGCAATTTTTACGGCTTCACCATCTCCTATTTGCATCGCCTCTTTTGCCAAAGCAGACCAAGCTTCCCTCCTTTGTTTAGCCATTTCCCCCCATAGATCACGGTGTGCTCCTGGGATGGGAGCTGGCTCTTTGGAGGTGCTATGCTGCTGGCATTTTAGTGCAGGCGCCGAATTTTCGCATTGGGAAGGCAGTAAAGCAGAGGCTGGCTCGCGAGGGGGAAGCGACCCCCCCGCAGCTGCAACCGGAGTTTGCTCAGGCAAAGCCGGCGCGCGCGGGGGAAGGAGCCCCCCTCCCGCCGAAGCAGAAACCGGAGCACGCTCGAGCAGAGCCGGCTCGCACGGGGGAAGGGCCCCCCCCGCTGGAGCTGTAACCGGAGCCGGCCTGCCCGGGGGTAGCGGCGGAGGCAAAGCCGGCGGCGGAGGCAGAGCTGGCTTGCCCCCCCCACCATCCGACCCGCCTGAAGCCGGCAGTGGAGGCAAAGCTGGCTTGCTTTTACCTCTCCCACCCGGCTCGCCTTCCCCCTCAGACAAGGGAGGCGCAGACGGTTCCGCACTTTCTAAAGGCATGTCCTCAACACCACTATGCTGGGGATTTTTAGGCATAAGTATCTTAGTTACAGAAGGTGCTAAAGGGTCATCCTCACGACCATATCCTATATTCCTCTTATGAGCTTCTGTAGCCCTTTCTGCTGCCTTTCTCTCAGAGACCTGCTGAAGCAATGCATTATACACTACCCGCCATAATTTCCCGAACTTTTTAGCTGATTTATCCCCATCTAACACAGAGTCCATTAACACCTCTCCAAAATTTTTCCACTCTGAAAGCTCATGTACTGTATGTGGGTTAGTAAACATACCTATAGAATGACCATAAGCTAACAACCCCGGTAATTCCTTTTTTAAATCTATCTCTTTTACCCCTCGCTTTTCTAAATATGAAGAGAATAAATCATATGCCGCTTGCCTATCCATACCTATTCAGTGCGCACTGTTTAGCAGCTCCAGACTTCGGCGGCACGTAGAGACTTGAGCGATCCTCAAGGGTGCTTTTTATAAATAATCCGGCACCGTCCCGCTGCAAGGACTCTCACCCAACTTCCGGACCGTGGCGAGTTCCCTTTTTTCTTTGTAATCCGAGAAAAAAGGACAGGGATTCAACGTTGCCGCATCGTTGCCCGCAGCGCTGCCCGCATTCTCCACCATTTGTCGACGGAAGGAGACCAAGGACATCAGGTTGATCATCACAGGCCCAATTTTATTGATCAGCACAGCGGGTTAAATACAGTTCGTAATTAACTTCATGCATATTGCAAAAGTTGAGCTCAGGATTGGTTAGTTACATATCAGCAGTTACACCTACTTTTACATTCCTATGGTCCTACTTTTGATACTTTCTACATATTCTTAGGAGATATTCAGGACTAATCTCTACTCCCTTTCTCCATGTTGCAGCAAGGCCACTGATTGCAAGCTGCTGACATCTCCTTTCAGCTTGCTGACTGCTGATTTCTCAGCTTGACCAGTGGCAATATGTCAGCATGGCCTTTCTCAGCTAACCAACTATTAATAAAGCTCTCCACATTTTTTGACATTGAACATGTGTTAACATTTATTCAGACAAAATTTTCCTAAGGTTGAAGGAAAGAAGTGTGTAATTTTGAAATGACAATTATACTTAGTGCATCCAGCATGACAACAATTTTGGCTATGTCTATGTATGAGTATACAATTTTATTAGGAAATTTAATATTCTGACTTTATCTGTGTAACTAAGCTCATATTTTTCTTTTATAAGAAAATAATGATTATTAAAATATATTTTAATAATAGATTATTTTTTAAGAAAATACTGATAATAAAAATAAATTATTCCTCCAGCAGAACATGAGATGTACATCTGAAAACTAATTAAATAATGTCACTAAATGATTATTTTGTAAAGTGGGATTGGAAGAACAAAGCCAGTTGACACTGATTTTTTTTTTTATTTCCTTTTTTTCCACTTATAGATTTTTGAACTACAAATGTGATTTTTTTAACTTCAGTTCAAATTAATTTTCTTTTCCAGAAATCTTGCCCAACTACCCAAGCCCATGTGAAGACAACTAGTATTTTGCTATTGATTTTTTTATCCATCATCAAAAATTGCAGTCTTTTCATTTAGGTTTTAGACCATGTAGCATTTTCTTCTTTAAAGTTTCTTCTTTTGATCATCAGTTCTCTAGTAAAACAAGCAAATAAACAAACAAACAAAAATGTTTTAAAAAGCCAACAAAAAATAGCCAGAACAAAACAAAAAAAGAAAAAAGAAAAAAGCAGAAGAAAACAGAACAAAATCGTATCAAACAAGCAAAAGGAAAACCCCAAACACAATTTTTAAAATGTATTATTTCTTTTTTAGGCTATCAGAGTATTTAAATGTTAGGTCTGTATCAGAGTACATATTTAAGGATAACGGATCTGAGAGCCAAATTCTCAAGAGCCTGCTCATCTTAATCAAACTACACTCTGCATATAACACCCTTTGCCAGTGAAGCCGTTGGGAACAGCATCCAGTCCTCCCCTTTTTGACTCCTGTGAGCTGACATTAAAGCATGGATTTACATTTTTGCCTACCATCTATCAGCTAAACAGGCTTAATATTTTATCACTGTAGTGGCCAGATGCCCTAATGAGGATACAAATACAACTTCCCCTGGTCTCTGCTTTTCTGAACAATGACAAATACACGTTTTGTTGGAGACAAATGTTGCATCTGTTTTTATTAAGTAATTACAATGCTTTTTTGAACAATATTCAAAAGTGATAATTGAGAAAAATTGCAAGCATATGAAGTAGACATCACTTTTCCTAAAGTTGACTTCACCAGTTAGTGGCTTTTCTTTACTAGAAGCCATAATGAACATCCTCATTTTTCTACTGTTATTATTTATACTTTGCTCAGTTTGATGTTCATTCGACTGACACTCATTCAGATTCTTACATACTTGTTTATTGATGCAGCCCCATCTAAGAGGATAAAGATATGTGTCTGAAATGCTCAGGGATGCTCATGCCAATTTAAACTTACAGTGTCAAGTTTTTCAGTGATTCTTTCCTACATACGAAATAGATAAAACAGAGAGAATTTCTACAGGACTGTACAAATAACAGCTCTACTGGATGAAGGATACCAAATGACAGCATTGTCTGAGACCTGCTTTTTCTCATGAAAGTTAGAAAAAGAAAGTTGTCAACTTACCCAGTGAAGAGAAACAGTTCTAAAGCAAGATTCATCTAATCTTAATACAGATGTCTAAAAGACACTGCTTTACTGACTCTGTTAAAATGTCTATTCCTCTGCCTCAAAAAATAAATTAGGATCGAAGCTGTTTACACAGACATGAGTATCTATGGTATAGAAAGAAAAAGAGATTGAAATAATTCTACATCAAAGTATTCTTCTCATTTCAAGGGTTCATTTATGAATATTTTTATCTTTATTTTCTTTAAAATGTTGCAGTATATATGTTACAAGCCATATATATGCTTATTGATCAGGAAGCAATTGACATCTTGAAATTTTTACTTTGTCTTTTGGTCAGACACATTTTTCCTAAATAATATCTTCACCCTCTGTGCATTATTTGTTTTTAATAGTTTTTATTACACTTCCTAACAAAGACTTAGACAAGTTTATGCTTATTTTTACACTATACCTTTTATTTTCTGCCATTTCTAACATCATTTCTCAAGAAACTCAGACTTCAATATTAATTATTTTCCCTCACAGCTAGAACATTACGCATTTAATTCAGTTGCCTAAAGAGGAGACAAGTACTGTTGTTTGAAATACTCTTGGTTACCTGAAATATCCCCACAGCGATGAAAAATAGTATTTACAGGAGTGTCTTACTCTATGGGAAATGCATTGGAAGTCAAAGCAGACTGCATAGGGCAAGTAGCATGGCAGTAGTTGCTGATGTCTTGAACTGGACTGAGCTATATTAGCTCATTGATTCTTTTGCTTTATAGTGAGTTCTAGTTTGCATTCTTTTCAGGTGAACTGGTTAGATTATAAGTGCGGATTCAGCCTTTATTTTCTTCCTCAAAATAAAAAAAATAACTATGGAATACATCTTGAGCTTTTCTGTCAATCCAGAGTTTTCTGCAAACTCATGTAAAGTATCCACTACGGAAGATAAAATTGCATTTTTAATTAAGAAACTTTAAAGAGGGTATCTATATGTCTATATATTAAAATTATTAACTCATATTATGGTCAACAATCTGCTCAGTTCAGTACCCTTGTATTTCTATCCACTGCCACTTGAGTTGTAAGAATACTTCGGCTGACATCTGTCTGATATTTCAGGCTGAAGTGAGATTCCTGTAAGTCTTGTCTTGTATATGCAAATCTATGAAACCTTATTGATCATCTCTGTAGGTCTCAAATTAGTGCTCAAGGTCTATGATTAGGCAATTGAATTAAGCCCCAAGATGAATTTCTTTCTGGATTACACTGGCAATAATGAAAGCTTCAACACTAAGTCTGCAGACCACAGATAAACAGAAACCTAAATGTGGGTGCTTGGAACTCAGCTCCAGTCTTTATTTCATACCTTCAGAGTCAGTGCAAAGTAGTGATCTGACACTGCTCTCAGCCTAACCGTGAAAGCTACGATGCTGTTTCATTTGAACTTGAACAGTGTATTCTTGCTTTTGAACTTTTCTACTTAAGCATGAACAAATCCAGCGTGCATGAAACCCGTATGAACTCAAGTGAAAACTAGACAAATTTAAGACTTGTTAAGAACTTCTGTTGTTTTTATCACCAGTCTGTGAAGAGTCAGAAGTGTTCACCTCAGTCACTGCTGTGAGGTTCTGCAGCAGTCAGTGCAGATGGAGGAGCCTTTGCTGCTGAGCCTGAGCTCCGAGGCATGGCACTGGAAGTGGCGCTATTATGATTGTAGAACCCACTTCACTTACACAAATCCATGACACCATTTCCATGTTTTAAGTGTGTTTCATGATTCATGTGATTATTTCCCCGAACAGTGTTTTGATTTTTTTTGAGTGGCAACTCTCCTAAATCCCCTTGGACTTCAAACAGCACTGAATGCCCGCACAAAAGCTGAGGTGAACAAGGCATTCCACTCACTTTACCTCCATCTCTCTGTCCATGAAGTGGGAAGTATGGTATCAATCTCCTTTGCAGTGAGGTCCAAGACTGAACAAAAAAAGCACCATGAAAGAAATAGTTATTATTACCATTACTAAAAAAAAAATTCCAGGAGAGTTTTCTCCCTTTTGGATGGTAAATGTTGAATTTTAGGCACCCTTGTGGTGTTTCTCAGAATCGCTCAGTAGTCGTTGAGATTTTCAAATATACTCAGCTCAGATCTAAGTATGATTTCATTGAAGTCAGTAGGAAAACTCCTGCTGACTACTATTGCCGTTCTTTGATACTTACTGTGGAAGTTGGAAGAATAAGAATTGAATAACAAAGCACCATAAAAAAATCTTTGGCTTTTATATAAATGATATATAAAATTAACATTTTTTTAAAATAAAAGTGAATGAAATGGAATATATTTAGCAAATAAAACCAAAGGGCAAAGCAGGTGAACTTTTAATATTTTAAACAAACAGCATTGTGCATATAGAAAAATTTATAGAAATACATTTATTAGGGAAATAAGGATGCACAAATAATACCTAATTATTCAGTTATTTGCTACATGGAAACAGATACACATGATCTTCAGTCTACATTTACATTGTATTTGAGTGAACCCTAAATTTTTACCTATTATTACAGTATTTATGGACACTGGTTCCACTTTATGAGCCTAACTGGAGAGAAGTGTGTATTCAGGTTCAGAGAAAAAACCTCCTATGTGTAATTTTTGGGGTTTATTGCCTTTTCATCCATTGGCTTAAGCAGTGTGGGAGTGTACCAACACACATGCATGTGTATGTGTCATACACAAGATGAGACCAGGTGTTTTGAGACTTAAAGAAAAAGGAAAAAAAAAACCAAAACAAGGTAGATGAGAAAAAGGATAACATAGGAATGAAATGTTCCTAACTCCAGTAGAGACAAAACTATAGCTAACTTACACATAGGCTTTTTTAAAAAGGAAAAAGTAATACAATTAGAAAATGAGCTGAAAAAGTAATCAGAATAGTAATACAAGGATATGAGTACAAAAAAGCTGCTATGGAGTATGCTTAATAAAGGACAGAGGAAATGACATGAGAAAATTGTGCTTGAGAATATAAAACTTGTCTATTTTTACCATATTTACCACCATCCCCTACAAAGATGAACTGTGTTCTCATTACCATTTGTAATGTTCCTATTAAGTAGAGGCAACATTAGACGTATTAATGCTTGCTTCTCCTTTAATTTATTATTCTCTTCCTACTTTAATGAGATCTGCTCTACAGCCCATAAAATAATTGTTATGGTAAACTGACTTTTTAAAATTAGCTACACACCAGTTGTTCCAGAAACCTATTCCTCTGGACTATTCATGCACAAAATACCTTTGTGTGAAGCTCTTTCCAAATATGTAATGACTGGAGTAAGTCCAGAAGTTTTCCTGCAGAGTCTCTCTGCATGATTGCCATTGCAAGCAGTCTTACAGCTTTTTTTCCTAACAAAGTTATGGTCAGAGTTACTGCAATGTAGAAACGCTGACACTGCTTTCATCTTCAACAATGAAAACCATAGTGCTGCCACTTATGAAATTAAAGTACTTCCTGTTTGAAAAAGAGCTGTTGTAAACTCCCTGTTCTACCTTGCTAGGTCATAAGTTTCAGTTACAGAATTTTTGCAATGAATCTCAGAAGGGGGAAAAAATGTTCTGATTTCCTGCTTGTCTGTGCAGTTTTGTTAAGTTACTTCAGAGTGATTCAGCACTGTTGTTTGCGCCCCAGACCATGTGTCCCGCTGAGACAGTTATTCTATCCCAAATATTTCCTGCTGTGAGTGCCAGTTTAGGTCACGAGCAGGGTTCACCAACAATACTTTTTAACCCACCCTAGCTCGCTGGGAAAAATATATTCCCAAACCTATGCAACTGAGCCATATCATATTTTAAGGAAAAACTAGAGATATTGAAGAAAATTCAATGACAAGGCATGCTAATGTGTAATCTTAAACTGACAGAGATTCCATTAAAAAAAAAGTGCATATGCAGTTCCATGTCACTCATCAAAATGAGAATGCTTCTTTCTCTGCAACATGAAACAAAAACGTGGAGCTGGATTTATACCCCTGTGAAAGAGACAAAAATGTCTTTCCATTGCAACCCACACTTTTCTCTTCTGTTCTCTCTTCTGCATCTCTGTAGAAGATGGTCACAGCAGACAAACAGGGAGTTGACCTGGCTCTACTTTGTTTTCCTTTCCCAAAGGGTAATTTTTAGATAGGAGTTGTGACAGAAGATGTCGCAGAGGACTGGAGAAGTCTGCTAACTCTTCTGAAGCCTCAGCATTTGTATGGTTCTTAGCAGAACAGAACAGAAATTAGCATTCCTATCAGTTGTATTTTTTTCCTGTATTTTTTTCCCTGATGTTTTTGTTTGGGCTTTTTCTGTAATGCAAATAAGTAGTATATGTTTGAACTGATCAAGCATAAATCCTTGTTCTAATCTACTCACAAAAGAATCAAACCTAGTACCTGTACACTGCATGTGAACAGCAAATTGTGCAGCTCAGATCTTGGCTTCTAGTACTGTTGCAACATTTTATGACATAACACAGAATGTAAAATGAACACACTGTTTGTTCACCTGGAAGCAAGATCTCACTCCCACCAAAGCCAGTGAATTAAATGTTACAGTTCAGAGCTGCAGATCATTTCATGCTTGGATGTCTCACGTTGGTTTGTGTGTGTACACAAGATGAGCAGAAAAGAGAGAAAAATATCCAAATTGTTAAACCAGGCACTCTTCTGGGGCTCCATGTCTTTCAACAATGTAAGACTGAACACATGTTGTAGTGTAAACTCTATTCCCGATGAAGAGGAAAAGGCAGAACAAAGGAGTGAACACACCAGGGAAAGAGAACCCTTCATCATGCACCTTTATCATTCAGGGGTGATTGGGTTGTCTGGACTGATTTAAGGGGATATTTTCAGGGGTGTACCAGCTGTCAGAACAGGCCCAATAAAACCCCTTTAATTCTTGTTGTAACAGTCATGTGAGGTAAGGGTATCAACATTTACTGACCACTGTAACACAACCTACAGGAAATAAAATTTTCATGCCATTCTTGGATCTGGGAACAGTTCATTTCAGTAGCAGAATTTCCTAAACTGCAGCCATTTTATGTAAAAATCTATAGGTGTTAAGCATTTTTGGCAGTCAGTGCAAATAAGAATTACCCTAATAAAACTGTCCCTCTTATTTCTACTAGTAATGCAACTTTCTGGGATCTTTCTTTCAAAAAAATCATTAAAAAATAATGTACTTGCATCATACCAAAAACAAACTGGTGTTTAATTTTTTATTTATATAATTAATTTTTGTTCATGTGAATCTACTTCTCTCCAAAAGGGCAGATTAAAATCATAGGAAAAGGCTTTTCAGGGATGAAAGTGTTAAAAAAATGTATCCATTATTTATAGAAAATAAACATAACACCCTAATAAACTAAAACCCAACCACATGGAAAAGCCTGCCCCACAACCCCCCTGTCCCACAAAACTACCTCTGCAAAAGCCCTACAGAAAACTTCAGATACTGAATCTGCAAACAGAGGGAGGGAGAAAAAACCACCACCACTCCAAATTGTCAATAAATATAAAAATGCAGCAGTCTTACCCAATAAGACACAAATCAAATCAGTAAACCTCTAGAAATATTATGCAATGACAGTAAACTATCATCATACTTTTGAAAAGTGCCTTAAAAATGAAAATCAAATGAGTCAGGATTTTTATCATCTTCTTGCAATGAAAGAATTGGCAAAGTGCCTTGATGACACAATTGAAATTTTCTTCATTTGAATTGCCTAAGCCTTGAAGGTTGTTTAAATGTATACTGTATCAGCCTTCTCTGAATTCTTGATGTCAAAAATATGATTGGGAAAAAAAGTCCATCTCCAATCGACTTAGAAAGTCTGTTGAGACCTAGAAAATATGCTTAATATTCACTTATAAGTAAACATAATTTTAGCTTATTTAAATTTAGGGAGCTCCTCCCCTCTCCGAAGCAAGGAACCTCTCTTAACTTAATGTAAAACTGGCTGATACATAGAGTCTATTCCATAGTCAACCATCACAAGTTTAGTTCCAGATGTGCTATCTTTTGTTCTCTAGGTTTGTCACATCGGATGTAGGAAGGTGGCTTAGAGAAATACAGATGCAAATCTGTGAAGGATTAGGTTTCAGTATCTCCCTGTCTTGTGGAACAAGAGTTTCATTTTCCAAGGGTGCAATTTTTCTTGGTTTCTGGAGGAAAAATATAGTTTTGAACTTGAGACCTGAAGTTGTATTATTTGAAAAATAGATATAATCCATTTATATCGTTTAATGTAATATAAACAAGTTAAATAGAAACAAATCAACAGTAATTTGTGACAAAGCTGAATTAGTACTACAGTGACTGTGACTTTTGAACAGCTATGCTGTATTTTTAGCTTTAAAACTTAATCCTTGCTCTGAAAGGAAAGCTTAGAAAATAACATTTAAAGAATTTTGGCTGAGAGAGTCAGTCATAATACCCTAAAGCAGGATCAGCTAGACCTTTGCTTATGTCTACATAGACATGCCATTAAGTGATTAAGCTCTGGCTTTTTCTTGACACATACAGAGCATCTGAAATTTATTTGTTAAATGTATGTAGATGACCTGTGATCTTTTACAGTTAACAGTGCAGTTCCTCTCTAACACATTCTATTTGTGCTGTAAATTTCTGGCACAGCCTCTGAGGGTATTTTAAAATTAGAAGGAGACAACTATATACAGAGATATTTAAAATTAATAAATCACTAGGGAGAAAAACAGACTTGTTACATATTTAGAGAAAGAGTTTAAATTAATTTGAAATATTTGTATTTGGAAGTCCTTTCACTCACTGCTGATTTTGATCCTTTGAGAATGCATAAGAAAAAAAGGGAAAGGGAAATGGTGTTTACAAACACTTTAATTAATTACTTATAAGAAGTGGACTCACTATTAATAGCAATATTTAATGGAGAGAAGAATGCAGAGGATAGTTTGTAATGTTGTTTGTGCAACCACAGAAGGAGAAAGAGCTTGATGTGGTTTCTGCACAGTTAATGATTTAGCTTACATTTTAGGAAGTGTCTTGTTTCTTCCTTTTTTTCTGAAAACTCACTTTAAGTTTTCTAGAGAAGAGAAAGTGACTAAAACGCTTCTATCCAAGCTCCCCCCTCTCAACCAGTACCTACATTTCCTCTGGGGTTTCAAGACACCGTACTGTGAACTTTCTATGTAGCCTTCAGGGAGTCATGATTACGATGAGGAATGATGTGGATAATGTGCTCTTTAGGAGAAAAAACCTCTAAGGTGAGGGGAAAAAAATCCATTGTTAGACTGGAAATAGGCTTACTCTGAGCATTACTAGCACTGGCGTTATTAACCAGTGTGGACAAGACACTAAACAACCTGATATCAGCATCTGAGAGACACATACAGACTGTTAAGACTATTCCAAAGTCATATCCAAGGAAAGAACTGGAAGCAACATATTACCATTCAAAGTAACAAAACAAGTATGAAAAACATTGCAAACTTAATTGACCCCATATACTCATTAAGTCTGTTTAATAAAATACATTGAATTATATTCCTACATTCTCTGAGAAGAAAACAAAAAACAAGAGCTTCACTGCAAGGTAATAAATGCAGACAAACGAGGAGGAAATCCATTGAATAAAAGATAAGGTGTTTTATAGGCAAAACACATCAAAAGGAATAATTTCAGTTGAATTATTCATCTATGTTTCTGGATTCAAATTAACTGTAGTCACTGAGGCTAAACACCTGGGAAGCTCACTGGAAACATATGTTCACGTTGTAATTTAGAATTTAATTTTTTTTAAAAGAAAGGAACATTAAAACAGAAAATATTGCAAAAGGAAAAGTATGATGTAAGAAGCATGTGATTTAATTATGTCATCACCTAAAACAGAAATCAGCTGTGGTTATCCACAAATAGATTATAAACAGAGGGAAAAAAACACAAAGGAGATATATATAGTCCAGAAGAAGACAACACAGCTACTCAGAAGAAATTTTCCATATGGAAAAGTTAAAAGCCTAGTATTTTATAATTTACAGTAGATCTGGAGGGAAAATGTACCCTCTATAGCAGTAACGCATTAGTACAACATAATTTGAACTCTCTTTTCTCTTTTACATGTTTTTAAATTTAAAACAAAACAAAAAACCAAATAAAAAGGAATAACTCCCTCAGTGGGATAATATAAACCATTCTGTGATTCTGTGGAACAAAAAAGAAAAGCTGGTGTTGAGATGAAATTTCCACTTACATTCTGAGTTTTCTCTATAGACAAAGAAAAGAGGGGAAATCTGATCAGTTAGCAGATGCGGTGGGAGGTTTTTTGGTTTGTTTTGTTTTAAATTTTCCCTTTTTATTCTTAGTTGTCCTGAACAATAGGAATGTAAGAGACAAACTCTATAACCTTAGTCACATATAGTATTTGTTATATATCAGCAGATCTCCTGTAAGCATCAGACTAGCTGTTTATCTGTACACTCAGATTTATAAGACATTTAACTCCCTGCTGCCTGCTGTGATCAAAGTCTGGCCCTTCCATGAGGCACATAGGTATTTATAGCAATAAATGAGAAACATAAGTGAACTATAAACTGAGAAGTATTGACTCTTAACAGACATGTGTCAGCAACTGGAATGCTTCCAGTTTAGAACAATGGAAACTAGACTTTAAAAAAAAAAACCTTTAGAAGAAATCAGGAATATATCCTCCATTCTTCTATAATTCTGTTTTTATTCTAAAAATTTCAAGAAAAAGTACTGCTTTTTGTACTGCACCATGAGGCTGTGGATGCAGGCTACTCTGAGGTCAAACAGCAGCTCAACATTAATTGGTAGGTCACATTAAAAGTCTATAAAGCAGCTCTGTTATCCAATTTGCTGAATGGTTTGAAGACATGGGCTAGTGACGACAAACATGACTCCTAGACAAATGTCATCTGCACCATCTGTGGACCATATTGTGCATCAGATGGCAGGATAAAATTTTCAATAAAAAAGTTTCAGAGCACAGTTATGTTCCAGGGACTGTAGCCATGATCATTATAAAAAGGCTGCACTGGGCTGATCACACATCTAGGATAGAAGACACTGGCATCCTGCAGCAGCTGGTGAGTGCTGGACTTTAAAGAAATAACATGTAAGCAGGAAAGACAAATGTAACACTTCAAGGACACACAAATAAAACTCCAAGTGATAATAATTGTTCAACCAGGTAAGACTGATTACATCACAGTCCAGGTTGTAGGGAGTCAGTTGAATCTAAATATACTAGCAAAAGCTTACATGGTCTTGCTATCTGTTGTCTATCTTGCTAATCTGTTGTCAAGGACAGAAGTCTCTAGATAAAAGGTCATTTTTGTCTCTGCTGGTCTCTGTGTTTGGTTTTTAGGGGATCACAGAATCAATTAGTCTGGAAAGGATCTGAGATCATTGAGTCCAACTTCTTACTGAACATCATGTCAACTAGATTATGGCCTTAAGTCTTTCCTTAAATACCTCCAGGGATGGGGACTCCACCACCTCCCTGGGCAGCCTATTTCAATGTTTAATCACCTTTTCTGTGAAGAATTTTCAATGTTTGATCAACCTTTCCTCCTAATGTTCAACCTAAACCTCCTCTGGCACACCTTAAGGATTAGCCCTCTTGTCCTGTTGCTGTTGCCTGGCAGAAGAGACTGACCCCCACCTGGCTACAACCTTTCAGGAACTTGCAGAAAGCAATAAGGTCTTCCTTGAAGACCTCCTTTTCTCCCCACTAAACAAGCCCAGCTCCTTCAGCCACTCCTCACAGGACTTGTGCTCCAAACCATTCATCGTCTCCTCTGCCCTGCTGTGGACACACCCCAGCCCCTCAGGGTCCTTCCTGAATTAAGGGGCCCAAAACTGGACACAACATTCAAGGTATGGCTTCACCAGGGGTGCATGCAGGGAGATAATCACTATTCTGGTCCTTTTGGCCACACTATTTCTGATATGGGCCAGGATGCCATTGGACTTCTTCATCACCTGAGCACACTGATGGCTCATGTTCAGCACCCTGGGGTCCTTTTCTACTGCCCCAGCCTATAGTGGTGCATGGGGTTGTTATGTCCAAAGTGTAGGACCCAGTAATTGTTCTTGTTGAACCTCATATTCTTGGTCTCAGCCCCTTGATTCAGCTTTTCCGGATTCCTCTGCAGAGCCTTCCTACCTTCCAGCAGATTGACAGTCACATACAAATTAATGTTGCCTTCAATAGATTTCAGATCAGGTTTTCAGTACCTTTGAATTCATGGAACTAAATTATATGTTTATGTACACCCTCAATTGCATTCTGAACTGAGAATAAAACTCTTCAATGTAACAAACAAAATTTTAGAAAATGGGCATTTAAAAACATTCAACGGAAATTATTCAGTACAGGAATTAATATATATTATTTTCACTATATACTATTTATTTATTTGGTGGTTTAATGTCTTTATTTTACGACTTGGAATTTTTCCTTATGAAATAAATTATCAGAAATTTGTAGAAATATAGGCAAATTATTAACCCTATGAATAAAAAAAACCAAACAACAACAACTTTATCTTATTTTTCTTTCAAAATGGCTGTCACAATAGGTGTAGCTCATCTGATTAAAAGTTATAAAACTCTTAGCACTCATCAGAGTTGTAATAACTGCATCTTCCCCAGATTCCCATGCACACATGCACAAAGATAAATGTCTGTAGTCAGAAGGGATCTGCAGGTATTCACTGAGATTTAAAAAACATCAACATCTGCAATAGAGCCCTCTCACATATATTACAAATAACATCCTGCTTCTAGATTTGTTGATAAAATTCTCTCGCTGGTTATGTATTCTTTACATCAGTTTTGCCAGGATTGTGAGTACCAGTTAAGACTGTCAAAATAAACTCTGAGACACACTCACATTCTGTTCTCAGTCACTACCACGCATGCCTATCTTGATAACTGAATCATAGTGATATTTTAAAAACCTTAACAAAGACTATGGGCTTGGGGGGAAGTGGAGCTGACTGATAGAAAAGAGGCACAGATTAGAAGAAGACTACATTCAGATGACAGGCTTTAATGAAAATTGAGGGCTCAGTCTAGCAACATGATGCTCATATGATCAGTTAGACAGGAATTTGTGTGAGAATCTACAGCCAGACAGGGCAAAGTTTGAATGGGGAAATGAGGAGCTGCTGCTTACGGACAAGGGTGGAGAGGCTGTTACATTTCTCAGAGTTTGAAGAAGGTACTATCTAAGTGTATCAGGTTGTATTTCATCCTGCTTGATTGTTTATGTGTTGGAGCATTGTTATATTTAAGACACTCAAGCCTCCTCAAATTCCAATGGAATTTGGGAGGTCGGGGGAAAAGCTTCTCTCACAGCATGCATACAGCAAGCCACCTGCACAGGGGTCTGGCAGCCTAAAACCTGGACTACATATTCCTTCTTCTTTGGCATTACTTCCCTACTCTTCCTCACCTTTCTGCATCAAAATTTCCATGATCCAGAACAACTTTCCAACTGTTGCATCATACTGTCAGACATCATAGAGACTATCCGTCCTGATTTTGGCTACAGGAATAACAAACATTAAGTATTACATCTTTATTTTCCCATTCCCTTTTCTTCCTTTCTCTACAGACAGTTAAGCTCATCCTATCCTATCCTATCCTATCCTATCCTACCCTATCCTATCCTATCCTATCCTATCCTATCCTATCCTATCCTATCCTATCCTAACAGTTCCATTTTCTGTCTCCTTTCTAAAACCCTCAAATTTTGTGGAAGTAGCTGCTGTACACAATTACCTACAAGTGTACACTCTTTAACACCCTTGTAAAGTAGAATTTCCCCTCAAAATGTGGGGGCACTGTCCACAAAGGTAATTCACAGCAAGTGTTGAAGCAGGTCAACATCGTCTTTGGGACATAGTTTGTTGTGTAAAACTGAATTCATGGAAAATCTGATTTACGTGAGGGTCTAAAGGAGGAAAAAGAAGTGGTCCTTCCCTTAAAGTTAAAAAGATTCAGAGGTCTTAATCTGAAGAAAAAGAGGTCATGTAGGATTAAAAAGCTGATGATTTTTCTAAAATGTGTCGCTTACCCTGGGCATCCTGGGAGATTTTGCAATAGAGCAAAGATAGGTAGGAACAGGGAAAGATTACACAGGAACATTGACATCTTTTCCTTGCAGCCAAAAGGCTGAAATTCTACTGGAATAAAAGTGGGAAAAAAGAGGGCAGATTGTATAAGAAGGAAAATGTTCTTTTTTCATACAGAATTCAAGCAGCAGAAATTAAAGCCTGTAAAGAAATACATTTCCTGTCTGAGAAAGTATCTCAGGTGAACCTTTCACTAATTTTTATTTCATTTTTTCATTCTCTAGTGGAGAAGTATTATATGCATACTTCATGCCTGCACACTGGTCTGCACTCTGATGTTCATCCTTTTCATTATAGGGCTCTCTGTGGTTGTCTGTAGGGGTCAGTTGTCCCCAGAAGTAGCTGTGAAGTGTTGAGAGGTCTCTCAGCACAGCTGTGTTGATTTTTGAGGATGGGCTAGGAGAAGTTAGGAGAGATGTTCCCCAGTCTGACAGTGTCAGCTTCATTCAGCCCCCTCCAGCAGGAGCTCGTGTGGCAAAACAGCCTGTTGTAGGCTGACCATTTGGGGATTAATATGGCATAACTCCTCTTTGGAATGCTATAGAAAGTTGGAGGTAGTTCTTGCCTCCCATATTACCTCTGCTTGCTCTAGGCAGGGCTCAGCAATCTGAGGACACTAACTCAGTTCATAGCACTCAGCCTGATCGTTAGAAGGTCTGTTGGCTGGAAGGCAATGTGGTGATTTAGCTCTCGCCATCCTCCACTTCTCAGGAAGAGACGAAGATGACCCCATTCACCTGTAGTTCAGGCTCAGGTGTCCTGTTTTGACGATAGGAATTTAATTTATTTTATCCAGTGAACATATTGATGAAGCCAACATCTAATTTCAAGAGCAGCTTGTTGGATGGAGATGTGTGAGAAATCAATGAACATGTGCAGATGTTCACATGTACACTATAATCACTAAAAATATACATTAAAACTGATGGATGTCCACCATGGGAAGTGCTGATATACAACTGAGTACTGTGTGATAGATCTGCAACTACCATGTTATAACTTAGGCAGTCTAAATCTTTTTACATTAAAATCTTTCTTCCCCTTTCCTCCTCTGCGTATAGTTATTGTCGATAGCACAGCAGGATTACTCGGGGCCCTACGAGTTTAGGGATTTTGTGGTGTCTCTGACTGACATATCCTTTCATCCTTATTTGGTGTAATGACCGCCAACATGAAAACTACTGCTTGAGCTAATCTGTCTCCCACTGAAATCAAAGGCAGATTTTAATGCAGGGACCTTTGTAGAATAAAAGATACCTTCAAGAAAAAAAAAATGCAAGTATTACAAAATTTTACAAATTCCTTTCTAGACAGACCTGACAACTATTTACTTTTGGCAAAATACCAGCTCCACAATCTCAAGATCTGATAATTTGCTGTCTATCACACACAGAAAAAAGGAGGTGGTGAATTCAAGAGAAGGGCAATGAATTCAGAATAACTCTTCTGTGACTATGGTCTATTGTCATATTTATCCTAGCATAATCACAATGCCACAAATATTCAAAATACAAAAACACTGTCACAAATGGCAGCTTTAGGTATTCCGTAGATCCAGCAGCAGCTACTCTCCAGTAAAGCTAGACAGACTGTTGGAAACTAGTCAGGAAATAGAGTTTTGGTAGCCTCACATTGTGAAAAATGCAATTTCATTCTCATTTCTGTTTGTTTTAATTTCTAATAATTCTTTTGGTTGGCACTTGGTTGACTTATTGGTTCAAATACCCAAAAGCTTCAGCGGCTGGCTGTTAAACAGAATTTGTATAATTTTGGAAATGTACAGAGACTTCATTAAATCAGTAGTATCCCTTTTGAAATCATCCATATCTATTCCCAATGCTAATGTAGTTGAATTAGTAATTATGCAATTGTTCAGGACTAAGGAATTACAGAGTCTGTGACTGAAAGCTTATTATAAATAGTAATTATGCATTTGATACTCTAGAAGTGCAGAAAAACTCAATTTCTTACTACTTTTCATACAATAACCATATATTGATTGAATGCGTATTTATGTGGAATTATTGCCTGCAAAATTATTGAGTCTAGCCTTTAGTATGGTAATTGAACCAAACACAGTAGGGCATCCAAAGAAAATGCAATATTAGCAATATACTTCCCTGCAGCTACCTATTTAATAAAGAAAATAAGAATCTAAAAATCTTAAATGCATCTTTCACTCATTCTTCCACGTTTCTTTTTGAACCATAGGGTGCTTGAATCGGTTGAGCTTCAGTCTTTCTTTTTCCCTGTTGTCCTGCCTATAGGTTGTCAGGTTTCCAATATTGCTGATGAGTAATTTGACATGGTAGATGTCGTGGGGTGACAGCCTTCAGCCTTTATCCCAATATCGTGTGTTGTGTCTGGCAGCTGTGCCTTCCCCCCCCCAACCCCCGGCCGTCTTGCTGTGGCCGGATGGGGAAAGGGGGGGGGGGGGGGTTGTGCCCAGGCACTTTTGCTTTGGGCTTTTGCTGCTTGGCTTGGCTAGCCACTTGCTCGCTTGCTTGCTTGCTTGCTTGCTTTCTGCTTTTTTTTTGCGCTGGTTTTTTTTTTTTTCCTTTTTTCCCTTTTCTTTTGTTCTCTCTTTCTTACCCTCCCCTGAAGATACTGGACCGGCTCCGGATCTGGCCTGAGAGCTCCAGGACACCCGAAGCCTGCGACAGAAGCTCGGCGCCCTCACAACACAGTCTGGTCCCTTTTTTTTTCTTGTGTTGGGGAGTGTTCTTTTTGTTACTTGTAAATAAATAGGTTTTGTTTTCCACTTTGCTCCTCCGAGGAATTCCTTCCCGAACCCGGTGTTGGGGGAGGGGTGGTTGGAGGCTTGTTCTGTTTTGGGGGGGGGCTCCCTTTTGGAGATTTCCCCCTAATTTGTCCTAAACCAGGACAGTATACTTTTTGGTGCGTTGGCCGGGAAAATCGGAGGCCAAAAAGAGTGGGAAAAAAACCTATAACAATAATATTTTGGTTTTGGTTGTTTTGTGGGCATATTGGTGATTCATAATGTCATTTGGAGTGGAAGCTTGCCGGTTTTTCTGGTCCCTAGGGGCTTTTGAAGTTTTAATACCTTTGTGGTCCCTAGGGTTATTTCCTTACCCCAAAATAGCTCTGATGTTGTCCCTAATAAGTAGCTTTTGTAAGCGGGGGGCACTAACCAGAATAATCATTGTGCTGGCCTTATGTGTGATGATGTGTCGGATAACAATGCTGGACTTTATTTCAGGAATGTATGGATTGTTGTCATGGCTGTGTACTCAGTTTGTTTGGGGAGAAGAAGAGGAAGGGGCTTTTCAGCCTTTGTCTTCCTTCTTCTCCTACAAATTGTTGACATCTCTATTAGAAAATACTGACTTTCCCCTGAGTTTGAAAGAAACCATCTTTCTGGCATTTAATTTATTAAGCCTTGTCTATACTGTCTGGAGTGTATATAAAATGAAAGCTGAGATTTCTAGAGGGGTTAGAGAGACTCCTGATTCAGGAGTAAAACAAAGCAGGAAAAATCTTGACTGGAGTGGGAAATGGGAGGATATGGGCCAGACTTTAAAGGAATTTTCTGATCCTATAGACTGGGACTTTCCATCTGATCAAATTCAGAATCCAGTCGAGGTGGCAAAGTATTTGAGGGAGAAGTGCCATGGTAATACTAAGGAAGAAAGGATTACTGCAGTGAGCTGGGCCTTGGCGTTTGTTTACCGTACTCTGCTAGATACTGTGGAGCAGCAGATAGCAGAAAGGGAACAGGGAGATAAGTTAGTTACTATCCCAGTGACCCAGGCTGCAGCTAACATCCCAGGCTCCAGGCTAGCAGCTGAATCAGACAATAGGCCCCAAACCATTGCTGTTGCAGCTAATACAAGAGGTGGAAAGTGTAAAGGCAAGACCGATCGGAAGGTGGAGGATGATGACGATGATGCAGAAGAAGGACCCTCACCAAAATCAGAGGCCACATCAAGGGGCACAGAATCTGGAGCCAATATTGACTCCTTTTCTCTGAAGGACCTCAGAGGCCTAAGAAAGGATTACAGCCGACAACCTGACGAATCTATTATTAGTTGGTTAGTCCGCCTTTGGGATGCTGCAGGGGAGGTTACGATTTTGGATGGTACTGAAGTGAGGCATTTGGGATCCCTGTCACATGATCCTGCCATCGATCAAGGTGTGATGAGGGGGGCTAACCCTAACAGCCTCTGGGAACGGGTCCTAAGAAGCGTAGCAGAACGGTACCTGTGTACGGATGATCTCTATATGCAGCAGACACGGTGGAAGACCATAGAACAGGGGATCCAACGCCTGAGAGAAATGGCGGTCGCAGAGCTCATTTTCTCAGATGACACAACAACTAGGAATCCGGACCTGGTACCATGCACTCCGATAATGTGGAGGAAACTTGTGCGACTTGGGCCACCTGAATACGCTTCTGCCCTAGCAATAATGAAGGGAGATGATACATATGAGACTGTGCTCGATATGGCAAAGAAGCTTCGAGCGTACGCAGATGCTGTGCATGGCCCAACTCATGCCAGAATTGCAGCAGTGGAAACCCGACTGCAGAAACTAGAAGACAAAATAGAGGAGAATCATAAGAAACTCCGGGAAGAGATTAAGGAGGACCTTATTCAAATCTCAGCCGTACAAATTAGAAGCCCTGGTGTCCAACGCCGGCGCTCCTTTGATGGGGAGAGAAGGTACATCCCACGGGCTGAGTTATGGTTTTTCCTGCGTGAGTCTGGAGAAGACATGAGGAGATGGGATGGAAAACCCACCGCTGTTTTGGCACAAAGGGTGCGTGATTTGAAGAAAAGAGAAAGTATAACCAAAAAGATAGCAGCTCCGGTCGCTCGTAGCCGAGATGTTAAGTATGACGATGACGATGACATGTCCGATCCCCTTGAAGGAACTTCCAAGGCATATGCCCAAGGAAAGAAGGACAATCTGGCTTAGAGGGGCCCTGCCTCCAGCCAGGAAGAGGCACGGGAGAACCGGGTTTTTTGGAAGGTGTGGATCAGATGGCCTGGCACATCAGAGCCACAAGACTATGAAGCATTGGTTGACACTGGATCACAATGTACCTTAATGCCATCGGAACACGTGGGGACAGAACCTGTTTCCATTGCTGGAGTGACGGGGGGATCACAACAGTTGACTTTGTTGGAAGCTGAGGTGAGCTTGACTGGGAAGGAGTGGCAGGAACATCCGATTGTGACTGGTCCAGAGGCTCCGTGTATTTTGGGCATAGACTTCCTCCGGAATGGCTACTACAAAGATCCTAAGGGATTCAGGTGGGCTTTTGGAATAGCTGCAGTGGAGATAGAGGGTATTAAACAATTGAATACCTTGTCTGGACTATCAGAGAACCCATCTGCAGTAGGACTCTTGAAGGTAGAGGAGCAGCGAGTGCCAATTGCCACCTCAACAGTGCACCGCAGGCAGTACCGGACGAATCGAGATGCCGTGATCCCCATCCACAAGATGATTCGAGAGCTGGAGAGCCAAGGGGTGGTCAGTAAAACCCACTCACCCTTTAACAGCCCTATCTGGCCCGTGCGAAAATCTGACGGAGAATGGAGATTGACTGTAGACTATCGTGCCTTGAATGAAGTGACTCCACCACTGAGTGCGGCTGTACCGGACATACTGGAACTGCAGTACGAGCTGGAGTCCAAGGCAGCAAAGTGGTACGCGACCATTGATATAGCTAACGCGTTTTTCTCCATCCCTCTGGCAGCAGAATGCAGGCCTCAGTTTGCTTTTACATGGAGGGGAGTGCAGTATACCTGGAACCGATTGCCCCAGGGGTGGAAACACAGTCCTACCATCTGTCATGGACTGATCCAGGCTGCACTAGAAGAGGGTGAGGCTCCAGAACATTTACAATATATTGATGATATCATTGTTTGGGGGAACACGGCAATAGAAGTGTTCGAAAAAGGAGAGAAGATAATTCATATTCTCCTGGACGCCGGATTTGCCATTAAGAAGAGCAAAGTCAAGGGACCTGCCCGAGAAATTCAGTTCTTGGGGGTGAAGTGGCAAGATGGACGGCGTCAGATTCCTGCAGATGTTATTAACAAAATCACTGCTATGTCCCCACCAACTGATAAGAAGGAGACACAAGCTTTCTTAGGTGCTATAGGTTTCTGGAGGATGCACATCCCTGAGTATAGTCAGATTGTGAGACCCCTTTATTTGGTTACCCGCAAGAAGAACGACTTCCATTGGGGCCCTGAGCAGCAGCAAGCTTTTGTCCAGATCAAGCAGGAGATCGCTCATGCTGTAGCCCTTGGTCCAGTCAGGACAGGACCAGATGTGAAGAACGTGCTCTACTCTGCAGCCGGGAGCCATGGTCTGTCCTGGAGCCTTTGGCAAAAGCTACCTGGTGAGACCCGAGGCCGACCATTGGGATTTTGGAGTCGGAGCTACAGGGGGTCTGAAGATAACTATACTCCAACAGAAAAGGAAATCTTGGCCGCCTATGAAGGAGTCCAAGCTGCCTCGGAGGTGATTGGTACAGAGGCACAACTCCTTCTCGCACCCTGACTACCAGTGCTGGGATGGATGTTCAGAGGAAAGGTTCCCTCTACCCACCATGCCACCAGTGCTACTTGGAGTAAGTGGATTGCCCTCATTACGCAGCGCGCTCGAATTGGGAAGTTAAATCGCCCTGGGATTCTAGAAATAATTACAAATTGGCCCGAAGGTGAAAGCTTTAGTGTCGCAGATGAGGAGCCAGAGCCAGTGACCCGGGTTGAGGAAGCTCCGCCATACAATCAGTTGCCAGTAGAAGAAACACGTTACGCCCTATTCACTGATGGTTCTTGTCGTGTCATAGGGATGAAACGGAGGTGGAAAGCAGCTGTATGGAGTCCCACTCGACGGGTTGCAGAGGCTACTAAAGGAGAGGGTGAATCCAGTCAATTTGCTGAAATCAAAGCTATTCAACTGGCCCTAGGTATTGCAGAGAGAGAGAAGTGGCCAAGGCTCTATTTGTATACCGATTCTTGGATGGCAGCCAACGCTCTATGGGGATGGCTGAAGAGATGGAAGGAGGCCAGCTGGCAGCGCAGAGGAAAACCAATTTGGGCTGCGGAAGAGTGGAAGGATATCGCTACCCGGTTAGAGAAGTTACCTGTGAAGGTTCGCCATGTAGATGCCCATGTCCCCAGAAGTAGAGCTAATGAAGAGCAGCAAAACAACCAGCAAGTACATCAGGCTGCAAAGATAGGGGAGTTGAAGATAGATCTCGACTGGGAGCATAAGGGAGAGTTATTCTTAGCACGATGGGCCCACGATGCCTCAGGCCACCAGGGTAGAGATGCCACCTATAAGTGGGCACGAGACCGAGGGGTGGATCTAACCATGGACAGTATCTCTCAGGTTATTCGTGACTGTGAGACGTGCGCTGCCATTAAGCAGGCCAAGCGACTGAAGCCCCTCTGGTATGGGGGGCGGTGGTCTAAGTACAAATACGGGGAGGCCTGGCAGATTGATTACATCACACTGCCTCAAACCCGCCAGGGCAAGCGCTATGTACTAACCATGGTAGAAGCCACCACAGGATGGTTGGAAACCTATCCTGTGTCCCATGCTACAGCCCGTAACACTATCTTGGGCCTTGAGAAGCAGGTCCTTTGGAGGCACGGTACTCCCGAGAGAATTGAGTCGGATAATGGAACTCATTTTAAAAACAATCTTATTAATACTTGGGCTAGGGAACATGGCATCGAGTGGGTATACCATATCCCCTATCATGCACCAGCTGCAGGGAAGGTGGAAAGGTACAATGGATTGTTAAAAACCACCTTAAAAGCATTGGGTGGGGGGTCTTTAAGAAACTGGGAGCAACATCTGGCAGAGGCTACCTGGTTAGTTAAAACTCGAGGTTCCACCAACCGAGCGGGTCCTGCTCAGTCTGAGCTCCTTAATATAGTAGATGGGGATAAAGCCCCAGTGGCCCATGTCAGAGGTTTGTTGGGAAAGACAGTATGGATCAACCCTGCCTCGAGTACAGACAAACCCATCCGTGGGATTGTCTTTGCTCAAGGACCAGGTAATACAGGGTGGATAATGCAGAAAGATGGAACAACACGGTGTGTACCTCAGGGAGACCTGATTGTGGGATGAGACTCATATATGAATGTCATTGTTTGTTGAATGTGAGACAGAAGGAAACTGTAAGTGTCAAAGGTCTGAGCAAGTAAGATGAGAGAAATGCGTAAGTGTCAAAGGTGTGAGTAAGTGAAATGAAAGTTTTTTACTGTATGTTCACGATATGGGATAAGGGGTGGAGCGTCGTGGGGTGACAGCCTTCAGCCTTTATCCCAATATCGTGTGTTGTGTCTGGCAGCTGTGCCTTCCCCCCCCCAACCCCCGGCCGTCTTGCTGTGGCCGGATGGGGAAAGGGGGGGGGGGGGGGGGTGTGCCCAGGCACTTTTGCTTTGGGCTTTTGCTGCTTGGCTTGGCTAGCCACTTGCTCGCTTGCTTGCTTGCTTGCTTGCTTGCTTTCTGCTTTTTTTTTGCGCTGGTTTTTTTTTTTTTCCTTTTTTCCCTTTTCTTTTGTTCTCTCTTTCTTACCCTCCCCTGAAGATACTGGACCGGCTCCGGATCTGGCCTGAGAGCTCCAGGACACCCGAAGCCTGCGACAGAAGCTCGGCGCCCTCACAACACAGTCTGGTCCCTTTTTTTTTCTTGCGTTGGGGAGTGTTCTTTTTGTTACTTGTAAATAAATAGGTTTTGTTTTCCACTTTGCTCCTCCGAGGAATTCCTTCCCGAACCCGGTGTTGGGGGAGGGGTGGTTGGAGGCTTGTTCTGTTTTGGGGGGGGGCTCCCTTTTGGAGATTTCCCCCTAATTTGTCCTAAACCAGGACAGTAGACCATCCAGAGACTTTGCAGCTGTCAGCTGCAAAGTTTGGAACAGGTTCTGCACTATGATTCTCCATAAAGCAGAGATCTAATGTGGCTAAACTTGGGAATAAAAGGATTCTTTCTGGAGCTCCTCAAAAATAGCTCTTAACCTGTTAGGGGACTTGAGATTATTTCAAAGGGCTGCTCAACTAATCTAAGGAGCCAGAGACCTACCCAGTATTTTAATTCCCTCAAAACCATACATCTAGGGGCTCCAGAGCCATTTTTTCACATTGTTTTAAGAATGAGCTTTAGGCTCACCGTGAGGCACAACTGTTCACATTTTCATTCAGTGTTGCTCCTAAAAGAAGGAAGCAAGCAGTGTGTTGACTCAGCAAGTAGGTAGTTCTGACTGAATGAATAGATGCTCATAAATTTTGCTTTCATAACACAGTACAGGTTGTTTTATTGTTTTTTGTTTGTTTGCTTGGTTTGTTTTGGATTTTTTAAGTGAATAAAACAATTGTCTTTATCTGACTGCCTCCTTTTAATCTTTTTCTTCCTCTGAGGGTCTGAACACCACATGGTAGACAGTAATTATGCATGATCTTTATCAATAATGTAGAAGAACTTCCTATTGAAGATAGCTTAAGTGTCCTAAGAGTGCAAGATCATGCAGTAAAAAGCACAGGACTATGTCATTCCCTATGGTAAATAATACTCCTGAGGAAAAAATATAAACCCCTCCCAAATTAAAAGTATGAACACTGTAAACAGAATTCAAACTTTCTCTTCCCAAAAGAAAACAAACTCTACACTTGAATTAAAAGCCACAAAGTAATACATAAATTTAAAGAAAGCTCTCTTCCTTACACAGTACTAAGATATATGCAGTGCTTGTTACGTAATAATGAAATAGTGACTTGCAATAGAAAAAAGAGAATTCTATTAATGTGATATTGAATTTTGATTTTATGTGACTGGATTTATTTATCCTTACATTGAATTAATTTAAACTTCAGACATAATAATAACCCAGACCTTTCTGTAGAATGTTGCACATGAAAAGAAATTCACCAATTGCTTTACGGCATTACACTGGTATCTTTACCATCTGTGCCCTTTTGTGAGGGCAAAGACAGTCTGGATTTTTTATCTGGAATGTAATTCTTTGTGTAGGGTCTTTTTTCTTTTCTTTCCTGGTTGGTAACACACAATTTCTTGATCATTTAGGCCTACAGATTATTTGCAAATTACCTGCAGATAAAAATTTTACTAGTATTTGATATTAAGAATTTAATAAATTTAATAGTCAAACTCAATCCTCAGTTACTTAAACCCCATGGCATTGCTTGTGATCTCTATATTCATATAGAAAAAAAAAAAAGGAATGGTACAGCTTTGCTACAATTCTGGATACCCCTTTTCCACAAGAAAATTGTATTAAATGCTGTGTACATAAACCTGTGCACATAGGAGGGTCATTTTTTATGGTGCTAGAGAGATATGAAGGCTCAAAACTACTCTCTTCATTGTTACAACAATTTACTGCTTCCCTAATACATGCAGCCTTCTCCTATCCCATTTCTTCCCTGTCTTTCTGCTACACTCTCTCTCCTGCTCTCCACTTAGAGCAATGAGGTCAACAGCCTTCATCTCTATTAGCACCCATAGGAGAAAATGTCAAAAATGTCACATAGCTGCAGAGCCACACACAGACCCCACCTCCAATTCCCTTCCTGTGAAGGAACAGAAAAAGAAGGGAAGGGAAGGGAAGGGAAGGGAAGGGAAGGGAAGGGAAGGGAAGGGAAGGGAAGGGAAGGGAAGGGAAGGGAAGGGAAGGGAAGGGAAGGGAAGGGAAGGGAAGGGAAGGGAAGGGAAGGGAAGGGAAGGGAAGGGAAGGGAAGGGAAGGGAAGGGAAGGGAAGGGTCCTATAGAATATTGCAGTGAGTGAAATGACAGCAGAAGATGAGTTTCCTTTGAACAAAAAGAGCTTTAAATGCCAGTTAAATACTGGCTACTAGCTTTTAAAAATAACCTAGGAAATTCCCATTGAATTTGGTGTATATAAGGTTTTACCAAAACCAGTTCCCAGTTTTGTTAATCCTTTCTGCTATATGAAGGTGAAAGCTATGATACATTAAAAAATGCTGAATAGTGTACCAGATTTCTGACTAAATCATCTGTTCTGTTAAATCAGCTGTTATAATTATTATCCTTAGAGTATAGAGTTTCTCCCTATCTTGTCCAAGACTTATTATTTACCTGAGAAATTAGGAATGTATGTTAACTTCTGATTGCTACAGTGAACGAAACTTAACTACTGTACTATGGATTAATTTTTTATCTGATTTAAAGTACAGATCTCATCTTAATATCACTCGTAGATAAAGGCAAAAACTAATTTCAAAGCTATTGGGGCATTCTGAATTGTATGAAGAAATTTTATCTCAGCTTCCCTTTAAATTTGCACTATGTGTAAAGAGATAGTAAACACATAAAAAGACACATTGATAAAACTCAGTTCACTAATAAATATTGGTTTAGGTATATATTTAGACAAGAAAAGAAACAGTTATAATTCCCGTACAGTACTTACCCATTTTAACATTATCACATGGTTGTACAAACAGGATTATAACAAGCAAAAGAAAGCACTTTATTTAATGAATAAATAATCAAAAGCATTGGTGAGGATAGTCTTAATAATATGCTGCTTCATACAGTTTAAAGTACATCAAACAACAAAATCCATAGTCCCAAAATTCCATTAAATAATACTGAGTAATTATGTGACTGATAATATTTATGTATATATATATAATATATATATATATATATATATGTGTATATAATCATTTCATTATGAGTAATTAAGGTATCTATTTACATGCCATGCAATATTAGAATGTGTTGCAATACCTAGGCACAACAGGTGGACTTAAGAATGGCTGTGGCAAAAAAAAAACCAAAAGAGAAAGAAAGAAAGAACAACAACTTATTTTTGAACATGAGGGACATTACTTTCTTTAAGTCCTTTCTTTTCATAATATACAGTGAGAATTTCAGATACTTTCTGATAGCTAAAAACATCCTCATTTTTGCTATTGCACAGTTAGGTAGAAGTATAAACTGCTACCTAACCATGAGATGCTGCAGTTAGAAAAAGCATTCTTGCTTCAAAACATAGCATATGACACACATGTCTGTGATACTCTTCTCACTGCAGACCCAGTTCTGTGAAATTCTGAGCTGCTGCAGTAAGAGGAGGCTTACTGCTGTGTTCTAAAGAAATTAAGTGCATTCAATGTCTTAAAAAGAGCTGCAGATTATTTGGCAGGATGAGGGTACATGTCAGCACATAAGTTCTATTACTATCCAGCAAAGTGATGTGTCTGCATCAACGTAAAAAACAAAACAAAACAAAACAAAACAGCAACAACAAAAAAGCCAAAACCACCCCCCCACCCAAACTTGTAATTCTTCATTTATTGGCATTTTTTTCAGTTTATAAGTGAACTACATTGTGCTTTAAAAATCTGGAAATGGCACGTTTACCTCTTCTAAAGCATTATATACTGCTCTGCTCTATTGGCCATAATATACTAAAGGACTTGACATTTGTGTTAATGATTATTGTATGGGTCCTGACATTTTTGTTTGTAAGAGGTACAATAAACCCTGAAGGATCAGAGCCTGGCCCTCTATGTTATAATCTTACTTTCAACTCAACTGGTTGAAAACAAAGTATAGAATGGATTCTCATCATTTATATATACATATATATTGCTGAAGTATTTTATAACAGAAGCAGATGTGTTAAATAAAGTATTACATTTTAGAGAACTTAAACTGAAACAAATATTGTATCATGTATCTCATAATATCTCATTGTATCTCATAATTTTTGCAAGTAAGCATCTACCAATGAGAGTCTCTTTTTGGAACAAGAGGAAAAGTCAGAGGTGGTTTTAGATTAGAGGGTAATTATATTTGATGGATGTGTCCACTAAGGGGGTGAGCAATGCAGGTTAATAAAACTAACATTAATTGCATTACAGCTCAACTCTTTGTAGTACACTGAGCTGATTTACACCTCTGGGTTGTGTTGTATCATGTTCTCTGTATATTAAAATGCTTTTCTGTGCTCTAGAGCTCATCACTTTTTTGGAGTTTTTCATCACAGCAGAAATTATTTCAAGCATGTTAATTAATTAAAGTCAAGACTTTGGAACACAGTTCCACAAAAGAAGTGCATTAAATGGGAAAAAAGGAGCTGTGAGTGCTGAGTTGCTTTTACAGTCTTAACTGGCTCATGTGGGGACATGTCCTGTAGAGAACTCTTACTGCTTATTTGTTCATTTTTATGGCAAGGATACATGCCATAAAAAGTTTTATAATCTGAATCAGGTAAATATTTTGTGGTCATAGGGAGTCAAAACTTGTCATTCTGTCTGAAATGGATATGACTCCACTGCTGTGCTCTCATGTCTGTAGCATACTTTTGTAACATACTTTGAGGTACAGACTAAGGCTGCTGGATCCCACCCCTGTGTGTTTTGGGACGCCATAAGTCTATGGCCTGTGGGTCTCCTACTGCCACATTCCATGATTTGCACTATATCTTCTATTTCATCAAAGCAACTAATGTTTCCCTTAGCTTAAAACTTCCCATGATTCAACTTCTGATCAATATTGCAATCTTCTTTTCCCCATTTCTTTGTTTTCTCATGTCAGCTACATTAGTCTTTATCACTCAGGCTCTTTAACACAGATACATATCTCCTGCATTTGTGCCATTTATGTATCCAAAGTTTCCTAAGTTTCTCCATTATTTTACTGTACTCTATGATAAAGTCCTTAAGATTTTTTTCTGATCTTGAATCTTAATAATAACTCATTAAGGTAATAACCACATTAAGCAAGGATTGTGAATATAATTTTCTTTATATATATATTTGTTAAAATTGATGAATACTGCATACTCCTAATTCTACTTCATTTATTTCTTTGTCAGCATTCACACAGTGCTCCACAGAGTTCCAAGTGAACTCCAACAAAGGGCATTGAGTAGGCAATTTATTAACCTATTTCTCTAAGAAAATACAGTATAAGATTTTTCTTTTATATGACCTTATCATGCCGTGGGGCTCAGTCATACCATGATGTGACATTTTCTGCAAGTCAAATCATCTGTTAAGGATCTCAAGAAGGCATCTAATCCATCTGCTCCCTCTGACAAAAAATCCCCATGTATTGTCGTTAGCTATTTTTCCTTTCTATTCCTCAAAGTACCAAGCCCATCTCTAGGCAATCTGTTCTAGTACATCACTACTTAAACCATTAGAAAATGTTTCACAGTTCAAGTCTAAACTCCCTGTTGTTTTTATGGTTTTTTGTTGATTATTTTTAAGTGGTTCTGTCTTTAGTAAGAATTGGCACAGCATCAGAATAAGTAGGACTAAGTAACTATGCCTATGCATACTTTCAATTTTCTGTTTGGACTAAGGGATTTGGTCAGTGACAACAAAAATATGAAAAATGAAAAAAATATCTGGCAAACATTTTTAGCAGCCTTTTAAGTGTGTGCATTACTAAATAAATAAATAAAGGACACTGTCTGAAGGAAAGCAAAAAAGGCAGAGCTCACTTCAGAGAGGCATCTGTAACATGACAGGTTATGAATAATTTTAAGGAATATTTAGCCTCAAAGATAGTAAAATTGAATAGTCACCAATACTCAGCTGTCATCTCTTTGGGTGCAGTGGGATTTTAATTTTTTTTAAAGGTCCTCATCTGAGATATCACAGAATTCCTGAAGGGTTTTTATTTTTTTCTCTTTTTTTCCCTTTTTTTTTTCCTGAGTCTTAGACAATAGTAGTACTACTACTGATTGAGCCAACCAAATGGTTGCAAATGAATGGCACTTACTAAATACATGTTTAGGGCCAAATTTAAAATCTGTGGAAACATCTGGGAAACATTAATTTAGCTTAAATGGAATTAAGATGCAGTTCTTAGTGCTGCAGATATTTCCTTCCTTCCTTCCTTCCTTCCTTCCTTCCTTCCTTCCTTCCTTCCTTCCTTCCTTCCTTCCTTCCTTCCTTCCTTCCTTCCTTCCTTCCTTCCTTCCTTCCCTCCTTCCCTCCTTCCCTCCTTCCCTCCTTCCCTCCTTCCTTCTCTCCTTCCCTCCTGTTTCTTTCTCTCTTGCTCTCTTTTTTCTTTCTTTCTCAACTTTCTATTTCTCCCGTCTTTTTTACTTAATAACCTTTTCAAAGCTGGGTAAGGTCTTAAAATTCTAAAATTGCACAGAATTTGAGAAAATTAGATAAGAAAATTTTCACCTGCCTAGCAATTGAAACCAATTTGTTTTAGCTCCTGCACAGGTTGATAATAGGACAAAGTATTGAAGGTTGGAACAGACTATAGTTCTCTTTTTGCAGCAACAATCACTTATTTTATTTTCTACACATGATAGAAATATTTTCAAATATATTCTGTTTAAAAAGGCATTTGTAATTTAAACCGGTTGGGGCTATTTGAGTTTTCAAATAATTGTTGTATTTTTGGTTTTAATATAGAACTCAGTGCATCTCTGCTTTGAAACTCAGCATGTTCAAAAATAGGTGCTCTTATTGATACATATTTTTCAAGGTTGTTCAGCATTTTCTTTTGTTTTGTTTGTTTTTTTACCTGTGCTGCAACAAAAATTATTATGCAACTACTCAAATTTTCCTTGTAGGAAAGAATTTACTGTATTTTGATATGACTTAATTCTACTTTCAAAAGAAAGATCAAAGTGTGGCAAGTGCTGTACTTCCTATATGCTACTCCTGTACTTTTACAGAGATTCATGCAAGGATGCTAATTCCATATGCCTATGTAGGCCTAACAAATGCAGGCTAGATTCTGTCATCCTTGAACTGAGTAAATAAAACTTTACTCAAGTCAAATAACTAATTTTTAATAAGTGCCTACTTACACAGGAATGCCAGAATATAGCCCTCAGGTTTTATCATTTGCTGTATACTCCAGTCCTACACATATAGATAGATATGAACTTAATGGACCATGGTATGCTTCAAAAAATAACTCAGAAATTCAGAATGAAGCAAAGAAACAAATCAACCAAAAATAACAAAAGGAAAGAGAAATTAGCAGGAATAAAGTCCCTTAGGAATCTGCCCAAGAACTAACACAACACAATCAGAAATTCAGAACATTTATTGCAAAAGCTGAATAACTAAATAATGTTGAACTGGCAAAGCAGTAATAAGGATAACTGGTTAGATATTTATTCTGTCAAAGTCATCAAACACCCCTCACAAACTGACATAAGTACTGCAATAAGCAATGCACCCCTAACCCATTTTTAAGCCTTTTGTACTGTGGAGATAAAAATAAAAGCAAGTTGCTATATACAAAATAATAAAGAAAGAAACAAAAAGATTCTGGTTTTTTGTTAAAAATAAAATCACCTTCAGATTAGCTAAATTTGTTACTTTATGTTACTTTAAGACTGATGTTTCACTGTGGCATAAGTAACTTGCTTTTTTTTCTGTAAGGACTTTTTTGCATGCTATTTATTTGTGTAAATCATCTTTCATGCCTTAACAAAAACCATCTAAAAATGTTTTGGATTTGGATTTGCTTTGCGTGCAACTTAGATCTTACTAACATTAGGAGTCACTCTGCTGATTTGGCTGAGGTGACATGATACTGGTACCTGCCAGGCATTGACCAACTATGATAACAAACAGCTAAACAGCAATAATTAGAGATTTAACCCTTTAGTTCCCCCAACTAGCCTACCAGGAGAATGCTCTGTTACATCATGAAGGCACAACACATTAAATATTCTGTGGCTATGGTCTAAAAACACTCGTGTTACTACAACGTTAACGCAGATGAAGATCAACACAAATGCTGCTGTTTCAGCAATACAAACTGTCTTAGATATAGACACACACCTGCCCAACTGGAAAAACATTATTATTGTATTTTGCTCCTGCAGAATTTCCCCCACGTATTTCAGCTGGGATCAACATCAGCTACCACTCATTAAATGACGGACTATAAGTAATTTGCTCAAGGATCCCAAACAAATAGCCTTCTCCCTTGCCCACCCACCACACATTTAAATATTCTTCTGTTTTGCAATTTCCCTGTTTTATGAACAGAATGGAAATTAAACAAAAAATTGCTACACTTTTAAGCCCTTACACAAGTCCTTTCATTTCTTAATATTAAATTTTAAAAAAATAGAAAAAAAGAAGAAATTCTAACTGAATGCTGGCATCATTTGCTACTACATAGAAAAAAGGGGTTTTTCCTTTTCTACAAACAACCTTTCTTCCTTTTTTCACTTTTTTCACTTTTTTCACTTTTAATACAAGTGGCTTAAGTTTCTTGGAACATTGTGTGTCAGACAGACTACTAACACAGAAACACCATCACTGAAAATAAAAGCAAAACAAGAAAGCAAATGAAAGAAATTAAAAAGCAACTGTAAAACACAGAAATATGCTACAGTATCTTTTCAAGTGAACATTATAAGTACACAAAAATCGTAAGTAATAATTGTTGCTATTTACAAGTATTTGAACGCTGATTGACTTACAAGTGTCCACTAACATTGTTAATAGCACAATAGGTTTAATGTTTACAGCTTCAATTGCTTGCAATATGATCTCAAGTATAACAGTCCCAGCATAGATCAATGACAACAAAAGCACAATTTTCTAACTGGATATGCTTTTCAATCTTTGCAATCCGCTGAGCTTTCGCACTCTCTCACGCTCCAAATGCATCTTCTTTTGTTCATAGCAGCAGTCCAGGGTCAAAAAAACAAAGAAACAAAAAAGTATATTGTCAAACTGGAGAGATCTCTGCAGACTTTAATCATGTCTATTTAACAAAACCACACAACTAGTAGAAACACTCTTTCATGTTGCAGGACATCATACCTTCCACGGTGCTAACATAAAGATATGCATATCTCTGCTAGGTGAAGCATAGTTCTAGAGGTCTACCCAGTACATAAAGCTCTGACACACACATAGTATTAGCAAGTCTAAGTAAGCTAAAGTCATTGGTCCAAAGTAACCATTTCTTATAGCTGGTGCTCCTTTGGACTCTCCACAGATCCTGGGGCCTGTTTATAAGACTTCAAGTTGGCCAAAGGAATGTCAGTGATGTGGTTGCCAGTGTTGAAGTGGCCCTCACTGGAACCATACTGCTTTCGATCATTGAACTGGTTTCTGTTGCTATCTTCTTTCCAGGTCCTGGTCAATGTGTGTCCATTAACTAGTTTGTCCTTCTTAACCCATTCCTTCTGAGGTGCAAAGGTGGAGAGAGGAGACTTTGGCTGTTGGTATGGGCCCAAGCTAGGAGGCATCCAACAGTTGTCTGAGTGACCCAAAACCAGGCATTCTTGAGTACACATCTCTGTAGCTTCAGCTAATCCTCGTGGACCAAGAGGCCCATCTGTAGAAGACAAACAGAAAAAGAAAAAAGGGGGAGAAAGGGGGAAAAAAAAAGACATATTATTAGATTTTGATATTTGTCATTAAACAAATATAAACATATATAAACAAATATGCATACACCTCAGGAGAAAACTGACAATGATCCCAAACCAAATATTGTGCTGGTAAATTCTACATACAATTTCATTCTGTTAGAGATTAGTTGCTTTGTAGGGCATATACTCCCTGTATATGGTACCTGCCTAGTTTCCAGAAGTGGAGAAACTGTTCAATTACCCCTATGCTATTGATCTCGGATCCTACTATGAATAAACTTAACTCCTTTATTCTAAGTCATATCAAAAAAATAGAGCTAGGTAAGTGAAAACGCCCAAGGAAGTAAACTTACCCTTACAGATTCTGAGTGAGAATTAATGCTTTTTAGGGCCTGTTATTTGGATGTATTCTGTTCTGCTTTCAATTCAATTTACTCCTGAAGAACCTTGGTGAATTAACAGCCTACTGCAAACTGAGAAACATCTGTACTATCCAAAACCAACATTGCTCAATGGAATGAGCTGTACACAGGATTATTCTAATATTTACTGCTTTGCAAACACAGCTTGAGGCACAGTTCTAGGTATCTACCCAGTGGATGCACACTCCAATGTATAGTCTCAACAAGTAAGAGACAAGTTAAATTTTCTTGATTTAATATGAAACCAGTTAGCAATTCAAAACATTGCATCAGGAGAGAGAAAAAAATCTGTAACTTTTCTGACCATTCAACACATCTCAGATGCTACACAGATACAACCATAAAAGTCAAGGGAAAAAAATTCTTATATAAATCTGGCACTTTAAAAAGAAATGTTCTCATAATTCTTTGTAAGCTAGAAATATAAGACCACAGGAGACAGAAATGAAGGTTGTTGAAGTACTATGCATATTAAATATCTACATAACTTTTCACACACTGTTGAGGACACAGCGGGCCAGCTGCAGGCCTCTCGCAATCAAGCAGAGGGGTCACCCATGCCTTCAGCAACACTGAATTCCTCTCAGTCTTACTGCATTTTTAAATTACTTAATTTGCTCATCTGCTCAGGCTGGTTGTATAAGGATAGGCAAGCCAGGAAAAAGGCAGAAAAATCACTTTGTCTATTTTTGTTAGATATTTTTCAGTATCTGGGATATTCTTTGCCAGAAGTCATTGCTGTGTTTTAATTTTGAGCAAGAATTTTGAGATGTCTTTTCTTGACTTCAGACTAAATCAATGGGCTAGTAGTGAAAACATTTGAAGAGTTAAGGAGACACATTTCCTTGATTAACCAGCCCAGTGACAGGAAGGAAATTATAGACTGATTTTTGAGAAAGAACATTAGAAAGTAGTCATGAATAGCAAAGTTACTAATCAGAAGAAAAATGTCAGCACTGTATCAGGAGAAAAAAATGCATCTTAATAATAATCTAATTGAGACTCAAAATGATAAGTGAAGACAGTCTAACAAAGATTTTTCTGTTAAAATGCCAAAGAATATTTTTGTTCTCTTGTACTCCATGCATATACAATAAATTACGCTTACTAACATCTTTTTCTGAACACTGAAATTAAATCAATTAATTTAATGGAAGCTCCTATTCATTTCCAACTGCTTTTAAACACAGATATAAAAAAAAAGAAAACATCAGGTGTATTTCCACATGTTATATTAATAATTAGCTAATCTTCTTATCTCTGAGCAACAACTCTTTTTGAATAACTAGAGAATATGGGGTCCTCTGTTGATGTGACAGAATATAATAAGCTATAACAAAATAAGCAATAATAAAAGTTGCTACTGAATTCCCCACATAAGAAAGTGTCCTATTGCTGAAAACTAGAACATGAAAAATGTATAGAATCAATGCTTCCTTCCATTTAAATCAATACAAGGTGATATAATTAAACCAAAATCATTAGGAAAAAAGAAAAATGCAACTGTAAAATAGGATCTAAGCAGAGATTTCAATGAGAACCATGAACCACAATTCTAAAATGAGACCTGAAAGAGAGGTGGTTTTTTTTCTTTTTTTTTCCTATAAAACTCTTGTGATCCTGTATTATGAAGTTCTAAACAAACTGAGGCAGTTACTTAGAGAGAAATAAATTCAAACCAAAACAATTATAAGTAAAAAAAGGACTCACAGTACATTGTTCACTTTTCCAAAAATTAATCCACGTGTTAAAACCTGACTTCTAGTTTTTTTTAGCTGCCAACTAAAGTTCAGTTTTAATTAGTTTTTTTCCCATTTCAGAGAAAAAAAGGTGAGAAGTGGCAGAACTATTTTCAATCTGCCTACTCTCCCAGTAAACTACTATTTTATTGAACAAGAAAGAAAAAAAACGTTTTGCAGACATTAAAACTTTCAAAATAGAAAGAAAACATTTTGCCACAGAATGACACTTTTCAAGAAGGATGGTGCATCTATTCTGCGCTTCCAATATGCAGTGGAACAAAAGAATAACAGGAGACCCTTGAGTATGATAGTTCTGCAGGGGATAAGTTAGTTTTCTGTTTAGTTAAATAAATTTTGAGATAAGACTATAATTTCCATTTAAAATTTAAATGACCAATCAGCTGATTTTACTTAAGAATAAATATACATGCAGCCCTATAAGCTACATGACAAACTCTTTGGAAGAGTTACTTCATGTATTTTGCTTTCTGTAGTAACAGTGGTAGGCAGTTAATGCTGTTCAACTTGGAATGAATTTTAAGCATCCTTTGCTTTAGCCATCTCTAAGCTGATAGACTTTCTGGAGAGCACTGGAATATTCAGATATCTGCTACTACTGTGAGCAGCAGACAGGAATGGGGTAACAATGCTGAGATGATTGCCAGTGCAAGAATTGTTCCTTGGGTGTTTTTCAGTTTAACAAAATACCACTGTCCAACTTAGACCTGGAAAATTAATTGTTGTGTGAGAGTCTTCCCCCGATCAACCTTCCCTGTGCAAAGATGTCAATCAAAGGCAAGACCATGCAGTCCTTATAGCAGCCAATTACAATTTCGATATGGATGTTGGTCACAACAAGTGACAGCTGTAGACAGACTGAGACACTCTCCTTTTA